>NW_006263620.1:118536-135908 GCF_000469605.1 Apis dorsata | reverse complement strand
TATTTATATATATATATATTTTAACATAATTGTTAAAAATATCACTAAAAATTATTTTTTTATTGTATAAAAATTATTTTAGAAAATATTTAATTATCATTTTATATAATTAGATGATCCATATTGTATATTCCTGAATTTTTTAGAATTAAAAATTATATATTAAAAATTTTTGAGAAAAAAATTATCAAAAAATGTCCAAAACTAAGTAAAATGAAAGTTTTTATTGAAAAGATAAGTATATAAAGTATATAATAAAAATATAAGATATCTTTACAATTAATTGAAAAATTAAAAAACAATTCAAAATCCAAAAAAATAGTTACAATAAATAAATATAAAATGATAAGTAAATGATAAGTAAGTTTTTATAAATAAATTTTATAAAGATCGAAATTTTGGTAAAAAATTTTTATTTTATTTATGAAAAATATTGTTTTATACTTATTTTTTGCATATTTAATTTTTTAAGAATCAGCAACTTTAAAAAAGATAAAAAAATATAATATATGAAGATACAAATTTATATACATTATAATTATATATATATTAAATTTGCATTAAATGAAACAAAATGAAAATAGAGTGATACTGCTCTGTTTTTGATATATCACAGTTTATTTTCATCTCATTTCATCTAATGTAAATTCCTTATAATTTAATAAATAAGACTTAGCAACATTTTTATATACAAGCTTTTATTGGCTTCTAAAAATGTCTTAAGAATATATTACCCTATTTATGCCCTATATTTTTGACATATAAAAATTGAATACAATAAATTCTATCAAAATTTTTAATTAATAGATTAGATAAAAAAAAAAGTTAAAGGAAGTTAAAAAAAAAATTAAAAAAAATTAAATATTGGAGTTCTCTTTTGAGCGCATAATTTTACAGATCAAATAGAGGAAAGCAAATAATAGGACAAAAATAAAATAAAAATTCTAATCAATTAGTACCATTTCTAGACCACCACAAATAAAACATGAATATAGATGAAAAGAATAAAAAATAGAAGAATGGAGATATTGTAAGAATTAACCATTTGTGCCATCTGTTGAATTTTAAAAACATTTTCAAAACTAAGATAAGATAATAGAATTGAGGATTAATGTCATCTCATAACTGTTTTTAAAAAAATATTTCTAATATTCAATAGATAAGGTTTTCGAAGCAATGACGCCAGATCAAAAAGTTTCGTTTATTGTCGATAATAATATGGTAAAGAACTTGAACATTTTTCAAAAAAATGGTGTTATTAATTAAATATTATTAAAAATTAAAATTGCAAATTCTTCCAAGTTATGTATATATGTATTTCTGATATCTGGTAATTTTTAATTGAAATTGATATTCTCAATTTAAGTTGGTCTATGATATATAAATAATAATGATATTGCTTTTTTTGTTGATCTAAAATTTGACAATTATGTAAAGAATACTATATAATTTCTATTTTATTGAATAGAAAATTGATTTTAATTTTAAAATAATTCAATAAAGAAATATAAGAATAAGAATATATCTATATAATAAATAAATTAAAAATTATTTTATATATATATAAATTAATATATTTACATATAATATTGAATATTACATATAGTATTAATATTTTAAATAAAGTAAAAGAAAATTATTTATATAATCAAGAAACAATTATTAATAAGATGATTACATATAAGTGATTATAAAACAATAATATAATCATTAAAATTCTATTTGTTTATTTTGAATCTTTCAAAAGTTATTTTCGTAATAATTACTATAAAAATAATTTTTTCATTTTTTTATTTTTGTTTTTGGTTAACAAAGAAATTTATTGACCTTGGCCTAAGTAATGAAACAGAAATTATCATTGTGTCTTTATTGAAATATAAGTCAATTATATTGATCGCTTGAATTAATGTGTATGAAAGTTACTGTGTTCAAAATGATTCATATTCAATATAATTAAAATTTTTTAATGATAGTATATAATATAAAAAAATACTGCTAATATTACATAGATCTCGATTTCTCCTGTGAAGCGTGACGAAGGCCAAAACAGCTGTTCTGCTGTTGGATGGTTAATTTGACAGGGAAGTCGAAGGATAAAACGAATGTTTTATCTAGATTTAACCCTCTTAAATGATATCGCGAATATTCCGTGGCGAAAATGAAAATGTCGCAGTCAAGAGAAAACGGCAAATCGACACCCTGAAAATTTTTAACGACAAGTAAGTAAATTTTCGATTGTAACCTCTCTTCTTTAACCTTATTTGCATTAATCTATTTATTTATTTTTGTATATTTTTTTATACAAACATAAGATGCAACATTTTATAATTTTTATTTGAAAGATAAAGAAAAAATTTATTATATGGATTATTTAACATAAATCAAAATCTTCATTTACATTCTACGCGTCCATCATATAAGAAACTGTCATCATTATGATATATATCTAATTTAATTTTTAGGGTTTCTCTTTTGACCTAAAAATAAATATTTTATATATTAATTTTCTATATTGTTCAATCAATTTTGATATTATATAATTTTTTCATATTTAAAAAATTATTAAACTATTATGTGTTATAGTGTAGTAGAATTAAGAGAAGATGTGGAATATCAAGTACAATTCAATGCTAGGGAAAGGAGAATGGCTATTATGGTTTCTTTGTCACCGGAGTTTCCGTTGGAAAAACCAGTGCTCAGGGTCTCTCCACCCATAAATCATCCTTGGTGTAATGAACATAGTGAAATCACAAGCGCACCAGGACTACTTAATGTAACATCTTTTATATTTATAATTTATTTATTTAGAATCATAAAGATCATTTGGTTTTACATATCAGTTTACAGTGCACAGTGATCTTGGTCGTGTTGTTCAAGCTATCATTAGAGAATTTAGTAAAAATCCTCCACAACTGTTAGAAGACATTTCTCCTGGATCTGTGAAATCTCATAGAGGTATACATGTTTTTGAAATAAGTGCAATAATATAAAAGATGTAATACGAAATATATATTGTTCTTTTATAACATAAATTACAGATTCACAAGAAAGAAATTCTCCATCTTATTCCTTACAACAATATCCAGAAATTCCACCAACATCATACAATTCTTATTATACCACTCAATATCCACAGTATTCATCTGCCAGTGCAAATACTTGTATTTATAATTACAATCATACGAATTCGAGTACCGCGTATGTGACAGACAGTCATACAAAATTCGGTTCTCCATCGCAACATTCAGCATATATTGCGTGTTCGAGAAGTGGTACAGATGCATCAGGTTACAATTCAAATCAACCTGGAACATATTTGAATTCGCATTACGTGAACGCGAATTATCATCAACAATCATTACCGAATCAAACACAAACTAAGCTACGACAGAGTGTAGTGTTTCCAGAATTAAATAATTTGACTAACGAGGAATTGAGACAATTGAATGAAGATAATGATAAATTAGATGAATTCCTGGATAAACATTCCGATTTAAAAGACATTAACACTGCTATCGATGATGCAATAGATTGGGTCCAAAAAACTGCCGGTAAGATAACTTCCGATAAAGTGTTACAATATTTCGTTTTTTCGAAAATTTATTTTTTCCCTCTATTTTTCAGAGGCTAATATAGCCAAAGAACCCGAGCTTAAAGAATTGCAGTCTGACGTAGCAAATAAAATTCAGATCGTTACTGCACTAAAAACTAGATACGATCAACTAATACAACGATATAACAAATTATCTGAAGCATTTATTCCGGATCATATAAAAGAATGTTTGAGGAAAGCAGCAGATGAAAGTCATGAGGAAAGTGAACGAATTGCTGAGAATTTCTTAAATAGAAAAATAGATGTTGAACGTTTTCTCAGCACTTATATCGAATGTAGGAAGTTGGGTCAAGCAAGAAGAACTAAAGAGGAAAAATTAGCACATCAATTAAATGAATTGAAACGAGCGGGTTATTAAAATCATGTATAATCTTATCTTTTTCTATGAATTGAACAAACTGTAAATAATGCCTAGTTCAATTAAACTGTGAATTTGAATAGCATTCGTGTTTATCAAGTATCTATGCGGTAAAAATACTCGCTGGCAGAGAACATTTTTATAACGTATTATTACGTTGCAAAGTTACGTCATTGCTTGTTATATTAAAATTAATTAGATTATGTGGCATTCTGGATGAAAAATTTAAGTTATATAATATGTGCGAATTAATTGAAATTATCTATGGCAAGAAATTAATTAAATATATGTAAAAAAAATATTAAAAACCAAAGGCGCTGGTTCAAGCCGATAAACAACTATATATAATTTGAATTAATTTAAAATGTACTTATTTTTTCATACAGAAAGTGTTTTTTAAATGAATTTAAGTATATTATTGCGTTGTGATATATTACAATTGCAATTAATATCACTCTGACAAGGAACTTTTTTTTACTATGTAAATAAATATGCGAGAATATGATTAAATCAATTTTTCAAAGTTTGCTATTTAGTGATGTTAATCTGATTACTTATCCTACGAATGTTCCTAATTGTAATATATTAATAATTAATAATTGTATAGATACGCGAAGTCTGAAATGAGAAAATGTTTTTTTTTAAACAGTGTGGCGTGTGTAATTTTTTAGGAAATGTTCATAATTATTATCTAAAAGCACAGCTAAATTCTGGTAAAAAAGAAACAAAGCTTTGCGTTGAATGATATAAATTAAAATGTAAATATATTTGTGTAGAAATCGTAAGTTGTAAATAACATAAAAAACAAGTTTTTAATAATAATAAAATAAAAAGGGACGTAACAGTATGACCTGATTTACTAGTGATTCTTATATGGTATTTTTCAAAATGATAAATACAAATGCAAGTTAACATTTTATTTCTATACAAACACTTACGATTACTAACTGTTTCACACTTATATTTTTTCTATATTAAAAAAATAACATCGATATGAGAATCTTATTTTTTCGAAATACATATTTCGTTCACATCGGCAGTTTAAGTTTTCACCAGGATTGGGCTTTATCAAAGTAAATTTTTATTTTATTTTTTATTTGTTATACCTTATTTTAACTTTATTTTAAATAATATTATTTTAATAATAATGTATTTTAAAATTAAATTATTTCTTTATTTGTTATTTTATTTGATATCTGATAGATATTTGTTATTTGATTTTATGATGAAAATATAAAAATGTTTTTTTGCTATGGATGCTTTTTTTATGTGGAATTTCTATTTCCCAAAGTCATTTTCTTTTTATCTAAATTCTATTCATATTTTTTTCTATTATTATTTAAAATAACAAATCATTTAAAAATAATTTATTTTTCAAATAAGATTTTACAATTTATTTGCAAACATTTTTATTTAAAATTCATTTTTTTTTTATATTTTTTCATTATATTTTTTATTTTATTTAAATTATAATTATTTGTTCTTTTTTATTTTAAATAAAAAATGCCCAATCCTAATTTTCAATTAATATAATTTCTCATAGATTTTATATATATGAGAACAATTGAATATTTTTATACAGTATTTTCTTTCATTTTTTATTATCTATAAGAATGCCCTATAATTCAACATACTGATTAAGGATCAACGAATGAAATCATAATATATCGAGTACCACTGGTAACTCGAAGACCTTCGTGATAATGAGTCAGTCGTCCAGGATGCATCAACATCCAGCCTGGTTTTGTATCCGTAACGGAACAGTTATAACGGATAAATCGACAACCTCCACCTTCATAATCTACTCCCACTCTATTTAGAGCAATATTGATAGTATAAGTTGAACTATCATGATGTGGCTTCAATGACGGTTGCTCATCTGGTCGATATCTTACAACGAAATTCATGAGAGCACGAGGTGGCTGGAAATTTAAATTATCTATATATATATATATAAAATAATATTCATTTTTCACTAATACATTAATCAAAACAGTGCAGACTAATTTTTTTCAATTTTTAATATTTAATTGTATAAAATATATTCTGTAACTGTTTTAACTAATGTTTAATATTTATATAAATTTGACATATATATAGCAATCTAATATAATTTTATAAAAATCTGCGATGGACCCAAATACGAAGCCTATCACCAGGAAATGGTGCAATCAATTTGTAGAACAGTGTTTTGTAATCTGAAATTTGTGCAACGGTGCAATTATTTATGAATCAAGATCGTGAAACTAATAATCTATTCCCATTTATTCATAATCCTGTTTTTATAATTCTTACACTAGTACTGTAGCCTATAAACACGTGCTCTTGCAAAGGGTTGACATATTGGTCAAGAAAATTTAACCAAGATTCATGAAGACCGACTTGTTTCATATGAATATCTCTTGTCGGTACAGCTTCGTATCCACCTTCGATACGTGGGTCCTAGAAATAATTGAAATCCATTAAAAGATAAATATCTTACATCATGATAATATCCAGTGAACACGAGTTCCTGAAGAGGTCTAACGTATTCCTTTAAAAAATATAGCCATTGTGGTTCATTTTTTACTTGATTCATATGAATATCACGGGTTGGTACATTTTCATAACCACCCGTTAATCTCGGATCCTATTAAAAAAATTTCTTTATTATTGACTAGCAATAAAATAAATATTTACCGTGTGAATTATAAATAATATCTGAAAAATGTAATTATTCTATTATATATAATATGAAATATATCATAATTGTATAATATGAATAATAGTATAAGATTATAAGGATTCATAAATTATCATACATGATTTGATCCATCTGACCATTTTCCGAAATTTTCCATAACATCTATTAATTCTTTTGTAAACCTTTCGTTTACTATGGGAAACCAATACACGTCTGGACAAGGCTATAATGAAAATTCAATCGAATTAAATAATAACATAACTCATAAAGTTATTAAATATTCAAAATTTATGTAAAATTAATGCCTTTACTTGTAATGGAGTTTGATTCGAGTTAAAATTTTCCGAATAATTTTCATGGATGTATCTTCTTTCCCAATCTAATTTATTGTCAATAATTTGATATAAATCTGGATGGGTCACTGTGATGTCGTAACTGTCTGGATTAACCAAATGTCCAAAATCAAGTCTATTATTGACATACATAAAAATGGATCGTTCTCTGTTAACATAAGCAAAAGCCATATCCGTATCCAAATCGCCTTCTGAATAAGATGGACGAGTTTCTTTGTTGCTTATTAGCGTTGAATTAATTAAGTAACAATTACTAATAAATGGTACATTCCACAATCCCCTGAAATATCATAATCAACATCATTTTATTATTAGGTTTTTTAATTTAATTTAATTTAAAATAGATAATTATTGATGATGAATTATTGATTTCAAATAAACTAATACAAATAATAATTGATTTAACAAATAATAAGCACATGGGTATCTGATCACTTTACTATTCTCAGGATCTCAAGGCCAATGAAGCAAACGCAAAGTCATAGGAGGGATCATACATTTGTTTGTTATTCCCGCGAGACAATATTTTGTAAGGTAATCATTGTGATGTCGTGATTGGCCAATGAATACACTGGCAATGGGTTATGCATAATTATCCAATTGAGATTCATAACTCTGTCACCAATGACGACATGCCCATCGGGCATAGTTCATTCATATTTTAGGTTGTAGGGACAGGCGAAGCCCAAACATTCGGCTTAACCACTTGTCAAAAGTAGAGTTTCCGAGTAGTCGGTAAGCACTTGAACATTGTGTTTCTTTTATCACCAACAATTACTTTATAGTGAAGTTCAATTGTTATAGCAAAGCAACTATTTCTATCTCATAACTACAAATGTATATGATGCTTTGCAAAAGTTAATATTAAAACAAGTGTTATAATTCCAAGTTAGAGTTGCTTAAAAATTAAGATACACTTAAGTGTATCTCCATACCTCCTATGTAAAGTGTATGTACACTGTTTAGAAAAATTTTTTCAAACAGATTGAGCATCTTTGTAATCGTAGAACAAATGAAGAGATATCAATTTTTGTGCCTATTCTTTTTTATCACATTGTTAGTAAGCACAGACGCAGCAAAAGGTGGTGGAGGTAGAGGAGGTGGCAGACGCAGTGGCGGAAGAGTTTACAAGTCTCGAATGCCTATTCTGATTCCTCACAGAAATCCTGCCAGTGCTAATTACTACGAAAATAAAGATGTAAAAAGATATTTATCAATCATAGCGATATGAATACTACAAGTTACTTAATTTTAGGGGGCGAGAATAGTGAAAGCTTCACACTTTGAACTGGATTACATGTTAGGGAGGAAGATCACATTTTTCTGCATGGCCACTGGATTTCCAAGACCTGAGATCACCTGGTTGAAAGATGGAATTGAATTGTATCATCATAAATTTTTCCAGGTACTTTTACTATTAAAAATAGAAATTTTTATATAAGTGAAATTTAGAAAATTGCAATATGTATACTTTATAGGTGCATGAATGGCCTGTTGGTAATGACACATTAAAATCAAAGATGGAAATTGATCCTGCTACGCAAAAAGATGCAGGGTATTACGAATGTCAAGCGGATAATCAGTATGCGGTTGATCGTCGTGGCTTTAGAACGGATTATGTTATGATTTCTTATTAAAAAAAAAAAAGTACTTTTTTTATAATTGCAACACTTATGTCAAACAATATAATTTATTAACTTAATAGCACAAGATTTAATTATAGATACTAAATTTGTTTTTAAAAAATTTTTTTAAATATTTTCTTTCTCTCACTCATATAGTATTTTTGTAGTATTAGATTAAAAATTTTTATAATATCAAAAACAAGTTTTATTTAAAAAAAAAAATAATAAAAGAAAAGATACGATATATTTCGTTATTTTCTTTAATGCATTAATGCTATCAATTGTTAAGTATTTCAACGCATTAAAGCACATTTGGAAATTTAAAGTTCCCCCAGCTCTTATTCATTAAATCACAATTGACTCTTATAAGGGTGGTAAGTATATCTATAGTACTAAATATAAAGTATATTGAAAACAGCATTACAAATTTATATAATAAATTATCATTCCATTCATGAATTAAATATGATATAAAGTTATTGCAATAACTTTCTTATATTTTTCATTTTTTTTTTTTTATATGAATCATGTTTGTTAGCCAATATCATGTAAAATTTATCAATCGATTTAGAATTTAGTGATGACCGAGTTGCAATAGATGTTCAAGAAATGACCAGTATATATATATATATATATAATACATGTAGTTTAGCAGGATCTGCCTATACATCTGTAATAGATAGGAGAGAACACTAGGGGAGCAATGAGTAGGTGACTGTTAGTTACATCGGAGTTCTGTATCATACGTTATCTGTACTCGGTGAATATCTGCGACATATTATAATATAAACTTTTCTATTTTCTCCAATTTAAACATAGATTTGGTTATCCATTTTTGGTTATTTTTCTCAAACTATCATGCCACGTTCTACAGTGATGTTATTTTTGTTAATCGTACTACTGCTAAATAGTCAGGAAATTCTTGGACGAAGAGGACGAGCCAGAGGAAAAACCAGATCGCGTGTCCAAATAGGATTACCTATCACTGGAAAATATCGTGATCCAGAAAGTGATCAATATTATAACAATCATAATGTATGTATTTATAAATTTATAAATAAAATATAGTCATACTTTAATTACTTCATTGTTTTTCAAAAATATTTAATTAGGGTGCAAAAATATTGTTGGCATCACACTTTGATTTGGAGTACGTTTTAGGACACAAAATTGTTTTTCTTTGCGTCGCACGTGGAAACCCACGACCACATATCACATGGTTCAAGGATGGTGCTGAGATTTACACTCATCTTTATTTGCATGTTGGTATAGATAATATTAATTACGATAATTTAATATGAAACTATATAACGGCAAAAATTTATGATATAAAGGTGCATGAATGGCAAGTTGGAGAAGATAAAGTAAAATCAAAATTGGAAATAGATCCTGCAACTCAAATGGATGCTGGAGTTTACGAATGTACAGCTGATAATATGTATAGTATCGATCGAAGATCCTTCAAGACTGACTTTTCTATTGCTTTTGATTAAATTTAAATTTTTTAAAGTAGTTTAATATAATTAGATAAAATCTAAAATTATTATCTTTAAGATACTATCTAAAATAATTAGTCATAAAAAAACAAAAAATAATTTTCAAAATATAGTTCCTAGTTTCTAATTCTCGAAATGTATATGTATATACATTTTGAGTTAAATAATAAATATAATTTATTGCATTAAAGGAAAAGATTATAATATTTTTAATATTTACCTGCGTTCATTTTTCACGATATCCATATAATCGAAACTTCGAGCATAGAATCCATCGTCCATTATAGCACCCCAAAAATTACTCCACATTTTATATGGTCTAACCAATAATGGTGCAATTATTTCTCGTTGCTGTTCTACTAGAAGTTTCAAAGTATATTTGTTATCTAAATGAGAAATAGAATCAATAGAGAAATATCCAGAACATTCTTTTAATAAGCAATAATCCCTAAAAAATAATATTTATTTTTAAAATAAGTTTAACATAAAATAATTTACTTAAATACATTTTTAATACATACATGGCCAAGTTTCTTGCATCAACTTCATTCATAGCATCGTTCACAGAAACTAGTTTACTAGTATTATATTCATATCCAACATTTTTCATAAAACTATTGATTACATCTTGGTGATATTCCACATTGTTATGAACGAATAAATGTAGTTTCGATTTTGGATAATCTTGCTGATATATTGTAGCTAAAAATTCGTTTAAGAAAGGAGTCGGTCGTTCGATAAATATAGCGATTAATATAATCGGATATGATTCTGGTATCGTTTTATTTAATTCTATTGTTCCTTCCCAGCACATTATACATCCTTCTTCAGGGCTCCATGCATGAGCCAAATAATTTCCCAAAGAATTTAATGATTCTTTGCTATAACCATTTCCATGAAGTATTAATGGTTCTGTGTTATAAACCGTGTTCAAAAGGGAAGCCTTTCCATTCTCAAATTTTAATTTTACATCACCTGTGCAAAAATAAATTTATAAACTTCATTATCTTTATTCTATTTTCTTTATTTACTTACCTACGGCAAGATAAAGATTTTGAAATATTACAGATTTATGATCCAATTTAATTTTATGATGTTCCCTTAATTTTTCGTCAAGATATGCCAGAGTATAAAATAATTGATCATCATCTTTGTTTTTTATCGGTGCATATGTTAAAATCGCATAAATATCTGAAGCGTATCCTATAAAGCCTCCAGAATTTAAAAAACGTTTTCCTCGTATTACAGAAGGATATTTAGAAGCTAATGATCTATCCGGCCAACAAGCTCCTTCTGCAGAAAATAAAATTCTAGCATTCATGTTCTTGAATTTATCGATGATTTCGGTTAAGTCACTTAAAAATATTACATCATAACTGAAACATAAAGATTATTATTAAAATATGAATTAAAAATGAAACAGATTAAAAACCAATGTGCTAAAAACCTGTCTGTAAATATAATTATCCTATCATCATCATTTTGATATTCTTCAAGAGCCTTCTTTAAAAGATTAACTTTGTATCCTCCTCCTACACTGGTTTTTACATGATCACCGCCTAGCCAAGGTGTTCCCATACCAAGAACTCTTAAGTTATCGCGAAATCCATAAACATCGATTGATCTAAGATATCTTTTATAGCCATCGGTTTCTTTCGTAGCGACAGTGAATACGAGCACATCTGCAATTTAAATGATATTTATAATATTCTAAAATAAATGAAAAAAAAATTGATATGAACAATAATGAACAATTATTTCATAATTTCAGGAAATTTAAATTTAAATACACAATAATAATTCGTAAATATAAATAATTCAAATCGATCATTTCTTCGCAAAAACGAGATTGAACAGAGATTTTCACGACATATAATTTTAAAAAATGTAAGATATTTAAACATATAATAATTCTATGTTACAACAATTGATCAATAAAATAATAAATAAAATGATGAAAAATAATAAATAAATTTTTAAAGTTCAATAATAAATGTTTTACTTAAATAAATTTTGTAAAATTAAGAAAAATTGTATTTTCTCGTTTCTTCTTTTTATAGCATTCTTGACTCTCTTAGAAGTCAAAGAGTTTATCTATTTCTGGAGAAATAATATCAACATATGAACTCAGTTCATTGAACGAGTAGTAACTAAACGATTCTCATAAGCGCTACATTTTCTACGTGACATCATGATTCGAATATAATATAGCTTGCGTCGTGTTAAAAGTCACGTCATCTCTCAAGAAAACTATTGATAAAATGAATTTCTTCAATTATTAAAAAGATTACAAATTGTAAAATCTAACACTTCTAGTTAAAAATAAAAAATTGAAAAAATTAATTTTATTTCTATAAAAAAAAAAATTTACTTAATTTTTATTTGTTTATTTAATTATAATTAAACTATTGATAAGCAAAAATAAATGCGTAATATTTTTTTTATTTGTAAAATTGTTGAAGAGATTTCTCAAATAAAATTTTGTTGATAATATTAATTAATTTTATTTTTTTTAATAAGTTAATTTAAAAAAATAGTTAAAAAAAATACATGAAAAGAAAAAAATGTCATAACGAGAAAAGATTCAGAAAAAAAGATATTCACAATGCCCATGTAACCGGAAATGGAAGATAACAATATCGTGTATGATCTAATTACTTTAAAAAAAAAACGTTTCTTTTATTTATTCAATGCTGTAAATATAATTAAAATATATTTTTTTATAATAATTAATTTTTATAATTAATTATTTTAAACATATATATGCAATTAATTTTTAAAATATTATTTGAAAAATACTAAAATATTTTTTTGCTACAGTTATATCATTGTGAAGAAGTGTCAAGTTGCTCCATAAAGATTCAAGGATGCATATTACTCTATACATGTATCTTGATATGATTTGTGTTCTTTCTTTAATGTTTCAATTATATATTTTTCTAATTATATATTAAAATATACATATTTATAAGTAAATATGTATTAATTATGTACTTAATTCCTTAAAAAATTTATATTATAGATTGGTTTTCGTTATTTCTTAATATTAATAAATATTTATTAGTACTTTTATAATATGTTTATATATTCTATAAATAACTTATTCTTTAATAATTTTTTTATTCTTTTTATAATGTATATTAATTTTCAATAAATCTAATAATATATCGGCAAGAAAGTATAAATAATAAATAATTTTCTTTTTTAAAGTAAACTTACGTCACAGATAGAAATATTGCAATCTCGTACATAAATAAATAAAAAAAGTTAAATTGTCTTTAGTTCACAATCACTTGATAAATAAAATAAATAAAATCTAGATTTCACTAATGTAAAAAATAAATTATTTTAAAATAATCGATTAAAAACTCAAGTTATAAGATCTTATACGGTTTTTAGGGTCAATGTACCAAAAACTTTCCCTTTTAAAAGATTATAAAAGAAGCAATAAATAAGATTATTACAAGATTTCATCTTTGTAAAACTTAACATTAGTACCACGAACATAATTTTTCAAAAATTTTTGTGTTAAATAAAATAAAACAGTATTTAGAAAAATGGATTAATTATTTTACTATTTTAAGTATTATAAAATTTTAAAAATATTTTCTTTTAAAACATATAATGATTAATTTTGTATAATTTAAATGATTTTTTTTATATAAAATTAATACCGAAAATGTATAATTTAAAAAAAAATAAAAATAAAAATAATAAAATAGACTAAAAAAAATTTTTGCTTTCCTGTTTATATTTTCTATTTATCGAACTGATTGATCATACAATATAATAAAAGTTAATAATTAAGAATAATAAAATAAACATTAATAATTGTTTTAATTTATCTTCTCTATTATCTATTAAAAATTAATTTGAATGAATTTTTCATAAACATTAACTCAATTATAAAACAAATAAATATTTCTTTTTTAATCGTAAAGTTAAGAGAGCTACAATGAACTATTACCGTCTTTGTCTATTGATGGCGGAATCTCGCTAACCACGTGGTAGGCTAGAAACAGATTCCAAAAAAGATAGCATCCAACATTCTTTGCACGCATTTTAGACTGAAAAGTACCGCGAACGCACAGAAGAACGTATCAAATGCACTGTTCTGACTAAGCTACTTCCGAAGGACAGAAAGCAAGTTCGTAACTACTCCCACACTTTTTGAACGAAAGTTACTACCTTTGACAACTACGTTCGGCACTTGTCTTTCATTTACTGTCTTTCATTTTGAGTAAACATAAAATGATTTTTGTGGGTATTTTCGATTAATAATAAACCAATAATAATTTAAATATGAATAACTACTCTGTGTTTTAATTAATTTAATAAAGTTGAAAATGATAAAAATCATTGTATCGAATTTTAGTATATGTTGTGTCATTCCCATTTTATTATAGATTTAGAATAAAAAATTGATTTTATTGTACCTTTAAAATATTTGAAATATTAGACAAAAGATAACAATATTTTATATCTTTATATGTTATTAATTACGAAACACTATAAATACTTCATGTATGTAGTATATACAAAATAATTATCGACTAAATAAATGTGCACTGTCGATAATATTTTGAAGATGTCACTTTACAATGTACCAACTTAATAAAATTCTAAATTTTAAAGTTGGTAATCCTTTATAAATTCTTTGAATATATCAAAAATAATTTCTTTTTTAACTTTTTAAACTTAAACAAATAAAACATAAAAGAAATATATTATGAATAATTTTACAATTATTTTGTAGTATATTATTTTACAATTATTTTATAGTATTGTAATATTACTTACCCTTTATATTGCTATCACAAAAATCTTTCGTTTTATAACGTTTAATAATAATTTGTCTAAATATATTCGTTATATCTTCATTACATGTTTCACTTTCATTACCATCTCGAAATGAACTGAAATAAAATTCTTTGGCTAATATATTAACACTTATATAATTTAATATTAATACATTAAATAATATAATATTTCTTTTTTTATATATCATGATTCTGATACATAAGTTTACAATCGATAAAATGTAAATTTTTTTATATTAAATTTAATTTTGTATTAAACAAAAATTAATTTTGTTTAAATTTTTTGTATGTATTAAAAAATTAAAAGAATTATTAAATAAATATTTTTTTATGATACATTGTATTTTATCAAAATTTATTTTCCTAACAATATAAATATAAATTGATTATAATATATAGATTTAATTCTGATCAATAATTCAATAGAACTAAATCGATTTAAACAAATCGAATCATTTATAGGAGAAATGGAATTCGAAAGCGCGACGGATTACACTTTTTATAAGAACTTATATACCGTAACCGCGTACTTTTTTCTTCTTTCCATTTCCTATAACTGTAAAACATATTTTGTATAACAAAAATAAATAAAGAATTTTAAAAATATAATATAATGATCATATTATAAAAAAAGTTACGTATGAAAAATAATAAGGGTTATTGTATATGTAGATAATTAAGTTAGATCAGAGATCCGAACAAATAGGATTAAGCGTCAATTTAATATGATTACTGGGGTAGTAATGTAGACGATGCTGAGGCTTCTTTTACATTTTGATAAAAATTTATTCGCAGTATTCCTACGTCTATCATAGTTGGTGTTTCAATCTCAGTTCCTTGATAAGTTTCCAAATAAAGTAAGATTTAAATAGAAAATGGGGAAGGATGATGCAGAAACCATAGCTTTAAAAAAAGAGCTAGAAGATTTGATCAATAGATGCAAGGTTGTATTAGAAAAATATTTTTTAATTAAAATAGAAAAAATTTTAATATCATACCTTGATATCAATTGAAAACTTGTTCTATTGCATATCAGGAAGATCAAAAGAAACAACAAGATACAACTTTGGAGGAAACATGTAGTAGTGTAGCAGATGCTCCAAAAGTTAAATTATCTACTAAAAAATTATTAAAGGGACATATCAATAAAGTAAATTCGGTACATTATAGTGGTGATAGTAGGTCAGTATTGAATATCGATCTTTTGATCTTTATCCCAAGAAATCAACCGCAACACTCCAATCTTGAATGATCTAAATAAGTATCTCTTTTTAGACATTGCGTGACTGGTTCACTGGACGGAAAATTGATTATTTGGGATTCATGGACTGGAAACAAAGTCCAAGTAATCCCATTGCGCTCAGCATGGGTAATGTCAGTAGCTTTTGCACCCTCGGGAAATTTCGTTGCTTGTGGTGGTATGGACAATATGTGTACTATCTATGATGTGAACAATCGTGATGCCACAGGATCAGCTAAGATCGTTCGAGAATTATTAGGATACGAAGGTTTTCTCTCATCCTGCAGATTTTTGGAAGATAAAAAAATAATCACTGGATCCGGTGATATGAAAATGTATCCATATCTAAAAAATTAGATATAATAATTTTTTATCAATATTTATTTTTTACTAATTTAAAAATTTCTTTATAGATGTATATGGGATTTGGAAGCAAACAAAAAAACTATAGATTTTTGCGCGCATGCTGGAGATGTGGTTAGTATTAGTTTATCTCCAGATGGAAACACATATGTTACTGGATCGGTAGATCGAACATGTAAATTATGGGATTTAAGAGAAGAGAAAGCAAAACAAACTTTCTTTGGACATGAAGCTGATGTAAACTCTGTTTGTGTTAGTATAGAAAATTTTATTATTTTATTTATTTTATTATTGATATTGATATTGAATATCTATATCTATACTATTTGATAAATATAAATACAATTTTAAATTTAATTACTGTTAATTATAATATAATTTTGATAACTTTACTTACCTTATTTGCAAAAAATTATGTTCTATTTAGTATCATCCTTCGGGACAAGCTTTTGTAACAGCTTCGGAAGATAAAACAGCGAGATTGTGGGATCTAAGATCGGATCAACAATTAGCTACCTTTAAACCTTCAAATTCAAATCCCGGATATACATCTTGTGGTTTATCTTTAAGCGGAAGATTCATATTTTGTGGAAGTGATGATAATTCTATTCATATATGGGATACACTAAAGAATCAACATAATGGTAAATATTCAATTGATAAAATAGATATTAGAATTAAGTTTTTTAAAATTAGACTGATTTTACCTTTCATTCAAAGGTGTTTTGACGGGCCACGAAAATCGTGTAACATCGCTTAGCGTTACTGGAAATGGTATGGCTATTGCCTCCTGCTCCTGGGATCAAAATGTTCGAATTTGG
>NW_006263620.1:110697-118315 GCF_000469605.1 Apis dorsata | reverse complement strand
AAAAAAAAAAAAAAAAAAAAAAAAAAAAAAATAATAGAGAAGAAATTAAAACAGAGAAAAATTTTATTTTTTGTTGAAATATTCTTCACTCGAATTTTATGATTCCCGTGAAGTTTTTGATATATGAAAATGATAACTTTATGGAAAAATTATAAAACTTAAAAAAAATTATATTACATATTATATATATTAAATGTTTACTTATATATATTAAATGTTATAAAATGTTATTTTATATAAATGCTTGTAATTTACATTGAAAATTATCAAGATTTCATAGTTGCAAAACAAATAATGATAAAATTGATTGAATGAGTAGTTTGTAAAAGACAGACACATTCGTTTTCTTCCATGTATTATTTGAATGCATTTATAAATAGTGCACATGATATTCACAAAAAGATGCAATTCTAAATAGCGTATTTGAAAATATAGTTATTACATTTCCCGAATATTTTTATTTTTATGGGAATTTTATACCTGAATTCTCTATTGTAGCCTTGTAGTATGATTTACAACATTATTATTTTATTTCTACATTTTATAGATAACATATCTTTTTATTAATGTTGTGCTTAAAAAAAAGAGAGAGAAATTTTATTAATATTCAAAAATTTGATATTCATTAGGCATAAAACTTGAAAATTACCATGACTTTTTAATGTAGCGACGAACCTTTGGTGCAAATTTTCTCAACATAATTTTTATCACTATAAACCTTGGCCAATAGCTACATTAAACGTTTAACATAATACATATGTATTATGTATTTGATATACATGCTACTGTTCTTTAATGAATTGATTATTACAAGTTTGTTTCGATTTACAATTAGTAAATTATACCTGTCTTTAACACTGAACATATTGAATCAAAAACAAAATAATAAAAATCGTAATAGATCTTTATGATCGTTATTGTTTTTACTGAAGTATTTAACATACTATTCAACGTAAATATACATGGTGGAGATTTGACGGAATAATTCAAGATAAAAAATTGATTTTAAAAAATTATCTTACGTATTAATTAATTAATTACGTATTAATATTAATTATATTACGTATATAATGTTTATGTACATTCGTCAACTTTAAACGAAAGTGTATTTCTCGTAACAGTCGCATATGAAATGTTTTCTCACTTTCGTATTATATAAATTAAAATCCATCAAGATGAATTAAAAGAGCCATGATAACTGTAGCTCCAGCTTCTTTAGTAGCCCATTTGACAGATTGAAATTGTGAATCATCACTATCTTTACTACCAGAATTGATTGTATATGAGCCAGGCCTTACTAATAATTGAAATGCTGTAGATGCATTTAACTTTTTATTTGATTGAGTATCGATATATCTATAAAAAATAAAAAATAGGAAATGAGAATAATCCACAATTAATTATTGTTATATATAAAAATATTATATATATACTCACGGATATTTTTTGGTAAATTCTTCGGATGCTGCATATTTTATACTAGGAGAGAAAACTACTTGAGGATTTTGATCTTCCATTTTTATATTCATTGTTAAATTACTCAAATCTAATTGTTCTTTTGGCATTAATTCTCCTGTATCCAAAATTAATCTAAAAACAAAAAATTATAATAATAATAAAAAAAAATAATAAATACATAAGATATATATAAAAAACTTTTTCCGGAATCTTAAATGTATTTTATTTACCTAATTGCGTCCAGACGTATGCCATAAAAAGCAACATGCCATTTATCAATTGTATTTTGTGGAATTTGATTAGCATTAATACTTTGTTTCAAAGGAAATCTGGTCCATCCAATTGGTACAGCAAACTCTGCTGGTGGTTCACCTTTCTTACATATTGCACTATCCCCTTCTACTTTATAACAATTGTTACAATAACATAGTATATCTTCTAAAGAAAAGAATTCATCTGGTAAAACAAGTGATTTTTTTAATCTCATACACGCCTTTAAATATTCACACTTTTTTGTGGATATTATATTTGTTCCAAGAGGAGTGGACGGTAACGATGAATGTAACATAGAAGGTATATTGTAAATAGAGACTGTATTTTGTCCTAAAATTGTATTTCCACTGACAGAATTATCAACAGATACGATGTTATTCCAAGATATATTTGATCGCATTTCGTTGAAACTAGAAGAAACAGTATTCGAAATTTCAGATGTTGCGTTATTTAATGTATTATGAGAGGAAAATGTCTGAGATGAATTTAACATATTAACAGATGCATTATTTTGATGCAAGGAACTCATATTATTCCCTTGACTATTAGACATTATGCTTTCGTTTATCGCATTATTAGTGTTAGTATTTAAGTTAGTTATGTTACTGGTGCTGTTTGCAGTGCCATTTTTAATATTAATATTAGTTGCGTTATTTATTTCTACATTTGTACATTCATTTCTAATACTCAAATTTTCTGATTGACTATTCAATATCGCACTATTATTTAACTGATTTGAATTATCATAAGATTTGTTTTTAATACTTCGTGTTGTATCATGATTTATATCTGAATTCGAATCTAAATTATTACTGTCTGAGATACTGGGCACTGCTTTATTTTCAATATTATTTGTTAAATGCATATTATCATTATTACGCGTTGTATATCCTACAATATCATCATCTTTAACATTTGAATTGCATTGACTCGGCACACTTGGCGAAGTGGAGGAAGATAGATCTGAAGAAGTAGCTGCCATAATATTTTCTTTCTCATGACATTCTAAATCTGCTTTCTCTCTTGAATTTTCTGTATCCTCCAGCTTTGTCTTTATACATTCTACAGATGTGAGGGTATTACTAACAGTAGTAGATGAAAACGGTTCTCCATTATTTGAAACAATGGAAATTTGTTCGCACTGTCCATATAGATCAAATACAGCATAAACATAAGGTGGTAAATCTGTTGCAGCTACACCTTGATCTATGCCATTGATAATTAAATGTAATCTATTATCGTCATCAATAAATACACCCACTACGGAATTAACATGAAGATTTTCTAAAGCAAGTCCATACTTTGTTTTTACCTAATATTATAAAATTTATTAAATTTATTATATATTTTACATCTTATAACAATTTAATGAATACTTACTCTTATACCATTATGTGATATCCAATCACTACAAATAATCCAAGAATGCTTTTTAAAGCCAAGAGCAGTTAAAGGAAAATTAGCTTTTTCAGGTGAAATGCAAGTTACACCACAATAAATATTAGATACCCATCGTTTGTTCAATTTCTCTATTTTCACCAAAAATGGCTTAGCTTTCATTAAGGGTCGACTAGACATTACCACTCCTTAAAAATATAATATGATATAAAAAATATTACAATTAATAAATCTATATTTATAAGCAATACCTTGATTATAACTTGCAACTCTTCGTGCAATTGTTTTACTTTCAAGTTGAATGTTTCTACCATGATTTTCATGAAATTCATAATTCCAATCATTTTCTCCTGTCAAATGAGCTGCAGATTGTGTCGGTGTAAGTATTGTATCATTTACTAATTTTCCTTCAGATATATCTATAGATGTGTCCATTCCAGCATCACTATATATATGAAGCAATAATATTACATATTTTCAAATATTAAAAAGATATTTACATTGAATATAATTAATATACAAACGTACTT
Organism: Apis dorsata; assembly: GCF_000469605.1. Classification (NCBI taxonomy): domain Eukaryota; kingdom Metazoa; phylum Arthropoda; class Insecta; order Hymenoptera; family Apidae; genus Apis; species Apis dorsata. Next base: position 114,656 of record NW_006263620.1, on the reverse strand, counting down.
TCGCAAAACAGGCGGCATAGGATCTAACAATAATTCCAAAGAATCTTGTAATCTCAAGCTTGCATTTGGAGATACTACATTGTTTTGTTGTTTACTACTTGTTATATTTACAGCCACTGTACTACCAAAAAGATCGATCACAGCATACACCATTTCCGGTATGCCTGATGCCGCTATACCCATGTCCTCTCCATTTATATAAAACTTTAAATTACCTTCATGAGTACGTTTCAATCCAATTTTATCACCAACACGCAGCCATTCCAAACTTGGACAATAATTTATACATAAAACATAACCATTATGTCTTACTTCATTACCTAAATATATAAAATCAAAAAATATAATAAATGATATAATATTTATTACATTTACTTTATATTACTCTAATATTACCTGTTAAATACCATGCATCTGTTGAAATAGATCCCATGCCAGGTACAAGATTCATAGATGTTAACCAATTTCCACTTTCATTTTTTACAACACCTATCCTTAAACAACCACTCCATTGACGAGCAACTTCTTGAATAGCAATTTCAAAAAGTTCATTATTCTCTAATGGTGTTTCACTTAATAATATAGCATTATTATATTCTCTACACCTAGTTGCTACTGTCCTATCACTATTTAATTGAACATTTAAGCCAACAGATTCATGAAATTTATGCATTATTTCTGTTTGAGCTTGAAGCTGAATTACAGATGTAGGTTGTTGACTAGTACTGTTTTCTGATGGCAAATACTGTTGTGTAATTGGATCTCTACGTTCTGGTTGTACAATTGTAACCTGGTTGTACAATTGTAAATAATTAATATATATATATCATATCTTTTATCATTTTATATTTATAAAAAAGTATAGAATAGTACCTGAACACATTGTCCATATAATTCAATCACAGGATAGATATGTGACGGTACACCTGTACAAGCAGGTCCCTGATCTACTCCATCTAAATAATAATGCAAACTACTATCTGAACATCGCATCATACCAATGCGATTACCTTCTACTAATTTATCTAAATCACAAGCATAATTATTTCTTAAAATAACACCATCTCGCATAACGTTAGATCCAGATAACATCCAAGTATCGTGATCAATATCTGTCATAGTAGATGGAAATTCCAATTCATCAGGTCTTATAAGAGTTACACCTACAAAATATTTTCTAGTATTCTGATAAGCAAAAAAAAAAAAAAATATAAATTTTATTTTTAAATATACACCTGCTTCAATTGCTCCTGTCCATCTATCAACCATTTTATCAATTGTCACTTCAAACATTTCGCCATCACGTAGTGCGCGATTTGCGATTACAATGGCTTCGTTGAATTCTCCTAAAGCTCTAGGCCTTAATGCAGTTAATCCATTGTTTATTATTTTTGCATTTTTACTATGTATATGATGAAACCTCAAATCACTATGTAAGAAAAATATTTAATAAAAAATATTTTCAATCATATTTTAAAACTAAATAAAATTTACAAACCTATATAATGTTGTATTGCTAAAACTTGAATTATTTGTGGTAGGACTATAGAAGTCTGTATTATAAACTATAGTTGCTTGTGCTGCCTGGCCATAAAGATCTATAACACCGTAAACTTTCTCAGGCACGTTCATTGCTGCGGCTCCTTGATCAGCACCGTTTACGTAAAAATGTAACGTTGCGTTTTCTTTTCGCATTACACCTACACGATCTCCGACTTGTAATCTATCAAGATTTTGACCATATTGATCTATTATGGTAGTGCCATTATGCATAACTCCATTTTCTGTCATCATCCACGTGCCGGATCTGCAAGGGACATGACCACCTTCGAGCAATAATATGGGCGATAAACTTAACATAAATTTAACAAAATTTATATATATATGTATATATATATAATGTATGTATATATATATATATATATATCAGTATAAATTGGAAATATTATTTTACATACCTAACATTTGTCATAGTGAAGGGAAATTCTAATTCGGTTGGAGAATGAGTGGTAATTCCTATTTCAATAGATCCTGCCCACTTTGTTACAATTTTATCCAATCTTACTTCGAATAATTCATTTGGTTTCAATGGTCTTGAAGTCAATACAACACCATTGTTGAAGTCATCCATTACACTAAAAAAATAATATATAGATCTTGTATTATATATATATATGTTTCAATAAAATTCTATGTATTTCTATATATTTTTAAATAAATTTTTATTTACTTAGGCCTATGCGCAGTACGTCCATTATTAATTACTTCGACATGCGTACCGCAACAAGAATGAAACATAAGTCTGTCTGGTGGTTCTTCTTCTGTTTCTAAATGATAAAAATATTCAAAAAATTCATCATAATATTATATGATAAATCACAGATATCAAATATTAATATGATATTTTTACCATTTAAGCCTTGCAATTGTAATGTATTTCTTCTAGTAACTAGATTTTGTTCTTCCCTTTCATCACGATCAACAATTGTTACTTTTACTGTCATACCATACAAATCTATAACACCCCATACACCAGCAGGTACTTTAGCAGCAATACCTTGATCCAATCCATTTATTAAATAATGAAGATTTCCATTACTTCGTCTTATCATACCTACTCTATCACCTTCCTAAATAATATTTTTGTTTTATTATATAAATTATTATATTGTTTTAGTATATAAATTACTGTTCATTACTGTATCATCTTATTTTTTATTTTAATTACCCTTAATTCATCTAAATTAAATTCTCCATATTCACGACAAGTGCCCTTTCCATTTACTAAAATTCCACAGCCAGACATCATTGTTGTACCTGATCGCATATTAGTCATTGTGGCTGGAAATTCTAATGCTGTTGGACTGTGCATAGTAACTCCAACTTCTATACTGCCTGACCATTTGTGTACAAGTCTATCAATTCGTACCTATTAAAAATTAGTTATATAAATAATAATATAAATATATAATTTTTTGTGTTAAAAATTATTTTTATTTTTCATTTTTATTGTTTACCTCAAATAATTCATTATCCCGTAATGGTCTGTGTGTCATTACTACTCCATTATTAAATTCATCTAAAGGTCTGCGCCTTTCTGCAGTTCTAGCATTATTAGATAACTTTACAAGTGAGCCAACTCTCTCATGAAATCTCAATCTATCTTCTCTAATGGCAGCAGGACTTGGGTTTTTAGGTAAATTAACATTAACATTAACATTTAAATTGACATTCAAATTAGCGACTAGATTAGTTGTTGAGGAATTAGATGCTTCTCCAAGAGCATAATCATTATTAATTTCAACTTCATCTTTTGGTTCATTACATAAAGTAGCAGCAATTTGAGGATGAGTTATAGTCACTTGTACACAATCACCATACATGTCTATTACTGCAAAAATGCGTTCTGGAATATTGCATACAGCTACTCCTTGAGAAACACCATTAATATAAAATATCAATTCATGCTAGAATTTAAAGAAAAATGATTAATAAATATATATAATGTGTATGTAATATATATGTAATATGTACATAAAATAATTTATTAAAATATAATTAAAATATAAATATACATTGACTTACATTAGATGTTCTCATTACTCCTAATGTACTTCCTTCTTCTAATTCATTCAGATCCATTCCATACATTTCTACTGTTCTTATACCATCATGCATTATGCCAGAATCAGACATAATCCATGTTCCTTGTCGTAGATTAGTGGCACAAGCTGGTAATTCCATTATTTCTGGATCACATTCTGTTACTCCAATTTCTATACTACCACTCCATGATGTCATCTACATAATATTATAGATATCTCAAGGTATAAATAATATAATATAAGATAATTAGTAATTATAATTTTTAATTTAGTTGTAGCATTTTATTGTATATTTGTAATTCAATAAAGATAATTTATTGAATTTTATTTGAATATATTAATTTTAAATAAAAA
>NW_006263620.1:109693-110584 GCF_000469605.1 Apis dorsata | reverse complement strand
AAAAGCAACAAACAAAGTACGAGCGTTTATAATTTGATTCATCAATGATATATTATATGACAATCTTTAAAAGAATTATAAAATTTATCTAAATTCTAAATAAATGAATAATAAATTAGAAACTTCAAGTTATCAACATTGTAAACAATGTTTTGACAGATATAAGGATTGGCGATACCAGTACTAGACAAGTTTATAATTTGATACCTTTTTATCAATGCGAATTTCAAAAAGTTCATCATCCTTAAGTGGTTCAGCACTGAGAACCAATCCATAATTATATTCTGAAAAATCCCGTATGGCTGTGCAATTGTTGTTTGTTAAAGTTACACGACGACCGCATCGTTGATGAAACATGTCGACCATTTGTTGTGCACCAACCATCGACATATAACCAAACCGTACATTGCCTTCTTCTTTCCACTATCTTTCTATCTTCTTTCAACTAATAACTCTTGTATATTTTCTATCTCTTTTTACCCCATCTTTTTCTTTCTCTATGTTTAGTCATGAACAATATAATAATTGCAACTATATGGATAGAATAATAATTATGTATACTTGCAATGCTCTTTTAGCATTTTTTTTATTGGATAATTATAACTTAAAAAAAAACTTATTTTATATATACAAATATAATAAAAATAAAAAAAAATTTATAAATATAGAATTAATAATCTATCGCATATACATGTTTCGAGATATCATAATTTGAATTTTGAATAAATTTAATATACAATATATTTTATATTTTATATTTTATATTTAATATTTTATATTTAATATATAATATTCAGGAATGTAGGATTTTCAAATATGTAAATAAATTTGAGGAAAATAAAAAAAATATATATTTTTTATATTGAATCTTCTATATCTCATAATATACAG
>NW_006263620.1:97321-109389 GCF_000469605.1 Apis dorsata | reverse complement strand
ATTAATTTTTTTGTTGAATTGATTTTCGTTTTTTGAAATACAAAACATCGAAACTTATTAATTTTAAAAAAAAATTTTTAAAAAATCTAAATGTTTAAATATATATGTTTTTTTTATTCTATTTTGTTAAAATTAACAAATAATAAATTTATAATAAATTTATTTTTTATATATTATTTATTATGTATAAATTTATTTTGTTCTAAAAATATTCTAAATTTTGTTCTAAAAACATTTCGCTTTAAAAAAATAATTTTATTTCTATGCTATGAGAAATTTAAACTTATTTTTTTAACTTTATAACCTTATTTAAATCTAGATTTCTTTTTAGACTTGTGAATTTTCTCTAAATTTATCGTTCTTTAGAAATTAATTTTATTTGATATAATAATGTAAAAATTATTTAACAAAATTTATAAAATACTAACCTAATTGACAAATTATACGACTTATTTGCACTTACATATATCAATACAAAAAAATTTTAAATATTTAAAATGTTTTCTTTTATATTAAATGAATAACATTATTTTATTATATAAGTCATGTTGCAATTTAGTTATCAAAATGAACAGCATAAAACATAAAATATGGTTTGTATTTAAGTCTTATGTAAATTAATTTATTTTGTATATTTAATATAAAATCTTAATATAAAAAAAAAGAAAATTGACATTCAAATTTACAGTATGGTATCTGATTTCTTTTATCCTAATATGGGTGGTGTTGAAGAACATATTTTTAATTTATCTCAATGTTTATTAGAACGTGGACATAAAGTTGTAGTGCTTACTCATTCCTATGGTGATAGAATTGGAATACGTTATATGACAAATGGTTTAAAAGTATGTATAATATATAAAAAATATTTAAAAATATTTATCAATTTATTTTCACATTAAAAGTATTTATTTTATTTTTAAGGTATATTATATACCAGTAAAAGTATTTTACAATCAATGTATTCTTCCCACAATGATTTGTTCTATTCCTCTCATTAGATATATTTATTTAAGAGAAGAAATTCAAATAGTACATGGTCATTCTGCATTCTCTGCTCTTGCTCATGAAGGAATGTTAATTGGCCGTTTAATGGGATTGAAAGTAAGTCATTTGAAATTTAAAATATGTAATATTTATATATTATGTTTTTTTTTTTTTACTGGGATTTTAGACTATTTTTACAGATCATTCACTTTTTGGCTTTGCGGATGCATCTGCAATTTTAACAAATAAATTTTTAGAAATATCATTAGCTGATTGCAATCATTGTATATGTGTATCACATACTGGAAAAGAAAATACAGTATTAAGAGCAAAAGTTTTAAAAGAGAAGGTTTCTGTTATTCCAAATGCAGTTGATACGACATTATTTATGCCTGATATTAATAAAAGAGATGATAATTTTAGTGAGTTATTTGTATTTTCATATATATTATGAAATATTAAGATTAAAAAAAGATGCATAATATTATTTGCTATTATTAATTGTAGTTACAATAGTCATTGTATCGCGATTAGTATATCGCAAAGGTGTCGATTTATTAGCTCGCATTATACCCGATCTTTGTAGTCGATACCAAGATGTTCAATTTTTAATTGCTGGAGATGGCCCTAAAAGATGGCTCATAGAAGAAGTACGAGAAAGAAACTTATTACAACATAGAGTTACATTACTTGGAAGTTTGGAACATTCTCAAATTAGACATGTATTAAATAAAGGACATATATTTCTTAATACAAGTTTGACAGAAGCATATTGTATGGCAATTGTTGAAGCTGCATCATGCGGGTAAAATATTAATTAAAATGTTGATTGTATCCTTAAGAAAATTATTTTTATTAATTTAATAATATAATATTTTTATTTATTATAGTTTACAAGTTGTTTCAACAAAAGTTGGTGGTATACCTGAAGTATTACCTCCTGATTTAATTTATTTAGTAGAACCTACAGTACCTGCTCTTATTGAAGGATTAGAATCTGCTATTACAGATTATAAAAAAGGCAATACTAAATGTCCAATGGAAATGCATAAAAAAATAAGTTTATTTTATAACTGGTTTAATATTACTAAAAGAACAGAAGTAGTATACAATTTAGTAAAACAAGAAAGTAATAAAAATTTAGGTCAACAATTAATAAGCTATATTCGAAGTGGAGTATTACCTTATTTACTTGTTATATCCTTATGCTACATTATTTTACAAATTTTAGAAATTCTTGTACCTCGGAAGGTAAGTTAAAACATTAAATAATAATAATTATTATTATTAATTATTAACAAACAAACATTTTTAGTATATTGATATTGCAAAAGAATATACTGAAACTGATGTCATAAATCAAGAAAAAATAAAAGAAAATTAATATTTTCAAGATGTATAATATACCAGTTTAGTACTTATGAGTATTATATATAAATACATTCCTATCAGTATGATAATCATTAATTTTAATTTTAATGTATCTTTTTATATAAGAGATACTACAAATTGTTCATAAGTATACTTTTTAATAAAATTCTTTTTGATAACATATTTTCATATTATATAAATATGTATAAAAAACTGCAGTGTTTAAAGTACAAATAAAATTGTTAAAAAAGATTAAATTAATTTTTAATAAAAGATTAAATTTTAATAAAATTATATTTTTATTAAAATTATATTATTTTTATTTCTTTATTTTTACAAGAAATAATGCTTCTATAATAATTTATAAAAATTATTTTTAATATTGTTTTAAATGCTTGTTTACAAATTCATATATGTAAAATATATTTCATCAATTATTTTTTCTTTTACCTATTGTTTTATTGTATTGTTCTATTGTAATTTTAATCAAATAAAAAATAATTTTAATTAAATAAAAAATTTGTATATTTAAAAAATAAAAAGGGTCAAATTGAAAATATAATAATATTTATTTTATTATGTTGTACGTTAGATACAATAATAATATTAATACAATATCAATGATCTGTTTTCGTCTATTTAATTATCCTTGTATTACTGTACATTTATCTATTTATACATAAATCTTTCATGTAAAGGTCTATGATCTTCTAAGAATACTTTTTGTATTAAAAGAAGATCAATGAACCTTAATTAACAACCATATAATATTAAGAGCGGTCAGATCTGTCACAACATTTTCCGCACTTATAAAACAGAGTATTCGTGCCACTTTGTCCAAATATATTAGTTTAATTAGAAAAAACAAGAAAGAAAAATTAATATTTTTCAAACAGATGCTAAAAGTTTTCTCCTTTAACTCCTTGTTAAAGATGGGACATTTCATGACATGTTTACTTATAATTAAAACTTTACAAAAGATACTGGTTTTAGATATTGCATTAATTAAATCTTACATAAAATTCTTTGTTAAATATTTAGATTGACCTCAATATATAAGAAGGCTATGCCGACGAGAGTGAGATCCACACGTAGGCACACGCAGTAATCAATCTGAAATTTTCTTATGTGCTATGTTGTAATTTTTCAAAATCGACAATACATTCCTAACATTACACGAGCTTACTTTCATATTTCTGGTGCAAAACAGGAAAATGGAAGATAGTTTATTTTTTTTATACATTGTATAACATGCAATACTATTTTTTTTTTAAATATACCAATGTATTCAAAGTGTTAAGAAAGTACAAGAACTTTTTTTTCACAATGTCACTGCCTTGAAACATACAGTTCTTTTAATATTTTTTATGATTGCTTTATAAACGGAGTAAGGAGCAATTTATTCTAAAATAGTAATTTAATATTCAAATTAATGCTTGCATTCAATCGTTCAGTCAAAATATCGTTAGTTTACTTTTAAAAATAGTCATAAATTGGTTAAAAAAATTTTTTAATGTATCAAACGTAAGATAATTATTCTTTTAAAACATAATAATGAAATATAATCCAAAGCAAAATCGTATCGATATCGTGATGTTGCGATAAAGCAAGAAATCCATAGGATTTATATATCATACTTGGTGCATTCGATACAAGCAAACACCAATGAATCCCATCAACACAGTTCTTGATCGATGTTTCTTTGATCACAAACATACATTTATAATTTATTTTTGCTTGCTGAACACCATCGTGAGCACATATTGCTTTCGACTGCGATGTTTCCGCGTGTACAAGTTATCGATCGGCATAATTTCTTCATTTACGATGAAAGTGAAATATTACAAAATGTATTAATACTATATATGTATATAGTAGTATACATATATATGTATGTGTGTATATATATATATATATCTATTTATTTATATTTATATATATACCGCGTAAATAGAAGATGAGTTTGCTTTGCTTTATGAAGTATCTTTTTTTGAGTAGTATATACAATAGAGTTTTTTTTTTCGGAGTGTCTTTCAGTTACATTTGAAAAGGAAATAATGCCACGCTATATCGGTATCTAAGGTTCCCATTAACGATCGAATGAAGGATAGGAAAGGTAAAATCCTTACACGCATAATTATAGAAAAATCTTATACATTTTTAACGAAGTACTCGCGACGGGTTCCTTAGAACTTATTTGGCATTTACAATAAATAAATAACAAACCATGTGTTGGGCCAAGCGTTGCACAATTTCCGTAATATAGTTAGAGTTGTCAGATTTAATTCAAACACCTTCCCCATAATCGCGATCACCTACATTGATACGATCAGGGGCTGCAGTTACACTAAAGCCAAGAATTCTATTATCAACTTTGTACATTTTTCCCTTCTTTGGCTTCTTTGACTTTCCCTGAAAGATCATATTAAGCAGCTTAGGCGCTTGTAAAATATATAATCCATCAGTTCCAGTTTTATCATCTATTTAAGATACCTTTACTTCCTGAAATTCCGTAGGTGCATTAGGATTAACAGCAGGTGCTGGTTTACATAAATCATCTGCTTGTGCTTGAGGTCGTTGGGCCGATCGCCACTTACTACGTTTTTCTAAAAATTGCTTTGCAAATTCTGAACTTTGTTTATTATCACCAAGATAATCTCGAACATATTCTTTTACTTCATACGCAGATTCAATATCTCGCAAAAATCCAACAAATGTAGGGACTGTACACGTAAAATTTTCTCATCAAACCATCTATAAACGAAACAAAAATATATATGTAAAAAAGTCTCTAACTTACTGTCTACAGAGACTTGTAAACCACTCAGAGCTTTGTTGCACCATTGCGTAAAATCATCTGTCTTGGCAGTGTTTTGTTCAAATAATTTCTTTACTAGTTCTTCTTCCCGTTTATTTTTATTTTTATTTGCTTTATTACTTTGCTGTTGTTGCTGATTGGCAGTAGGAGCCTTTGCTGTACTAGTTTGTTTAATAGATTGTTTCGCGGTTGTAGATTTGATTGGTGTGGGATCATCCCAAAAGCCACTACTACCACTATTGTTCGACCAAGGTTGACTATTATTAGAGCTACTCGAATTAGCCCAATTCAAACATTGAGATGCAGTACCCCATATTCCAGCATTTTGCAGTACGTTCGTTGATTCTTTTTGTCCTGCCTTTTCTTGACGTTCCCTTTCTTGCTGCTGAAGTGTCAGCAATAACAATTAGCAATATATAATTATCTTTTAACAATTACAATTCTTTCTGTTCCGCTATTATATGAATATATAAATATATAAAATTTCAAAAATAAAAAGATCTCGAAATAATAAGAAATATCAGAATTAACATATGATAAAATATTGACAAAGTAATAAGTACCTTTACCTTGGCGATCCGTTCCTGCTCTTCTTGTTGAATTTGAGCGAGACTTTTTACTGGTATAGATTTGGTAGAACCCGTAGTTTTTTCTGCCCATTTAAATTGTAATCTTTTAGAAGAATCAGTTACCGATGCTTCTTGCGCTGCTTCTATGGCTTTCTGCTGTGCTAATTGTTGCTGCATTATTTGTTGAAACCGCTGTTCTTCCTAACCAGATAGTTATAGCTATGAATATATAATTTCTATAAGAATGATAATATTTTCTTAACAATTTGGAAGCATACCGCTTTTTTTTCTCGTTCAAGTCTCTGAATTTCAGCAAGTGAAGCAGCAGGAGTTGCCGGAGTAGGTGCTCGAGGTGCTTGCGCCCATGGTGCTTTACTTCGTTCTTGTAATCTACGAAGTGCATCTGCTTCTCGTCGCCTTTGTTCTGCTCGCCGAGCTTGTTCTTCAACTTCAGCTTGTTTACGTGCTTCTGCTTCTTTTCTATGATAAAAGAAAAAATAATAACATATAATATATATATATATATATATATATATATATTAATGTTTCGGAATTAATCATGTAATTTTAATAATAATAAAAAATATACCGCATTCTTTCTTCTTCCTGTTTTCTTTGTTCCTCTTCCAATTTTTTTCTTTTTTCTTCTTCTTTTTTCTGTTTTTCTTCTTGTCTTTTAAGTTCTTCTTTTTTTCTTTTTTCCTCTTCTTGTTTTTTTCTTAAATTTTCTTCTTCCTGTTTTCGTTTTTCCTCTCGCTTTTTTTCTTCTTCTTTACGTTTCTTTTCTTCTTTTTTCTTCCTTTCTTCTTCTTGTTTACGTTTCTCTTCTTCTTTTCGTTTTTTTTCTTCTTCTTTTTTCTTTCTTTCTTCATCTTTTCGTTTTGCTTCTTCTTCTTGTTTAGCTTGTTCTTCTTTTTTTCTTTTCGCATTTTCTTCTTCAACTTGACGTTGTAATTCCTCTTGTTTTCGAAGTTCTTCTTTCTTTCTATCTTCTTGTAATCGAAGATTCTGTTCTTCCTATAACATTATAATAATTTTTAACATATTTTATGTGATGAAAGAATTTAATTCTCAAAATCATAATTACCAATATTTGTTGTTCAGTCTTTATTTCTTTAGTGTGCAAATCCCATAATGATGTAGGTAATTGACCAGGAGGAACAGCTGGTATCGGTCCAACCTAAATAATATTATATTAACTTTATGAAATTATTTATGAAATTATATTTTCCTAAAATTGATAATAACAAATAATAAGTTTCACATACTTGCGCTAACCAATTCTGTGCATTAAATTGTGGATTTATCTGTGGCGGAGGTTGTGGCCAAACTGTATCAATATGAGATGTTTGTGGATGACCATTTGCGTTAACATTCAGTTGACGTAATAAGGATTTTATGGGATTATCTTCTTGTGTCGCAGTTGGTGTACTTGACTGTTGAATTCCCGATATATTTTGCATACCACCCATTTGTTGTATAAGTTGTTGTATAGGATCAACTGTAGGTGGATGTGTTGCTGTAGTTGAATGTGGATTTGATGTTAAATGAGTTTCTGGTTGCGTTTTAGCCTAAAAAAAAAAATAAAATATTTAAATAATCAATATTATCATATTTACTATTATTTGATGAAATAAATTATTACCTGTTGCATTTGAGTGAAAAGTTGCATAACCGGATTTGAAGCTTGAGATGAAAGATGAGGTACAAATGGATTTGTAGAAATTGGTACCTCTGGAATCTCTGAATCTTGAATAACACATTGAAAAATCAATTGATTTTGTTCCATAGGACTTAAACTTGCCCAATGTTCAGATTGAGAAAGTTTCGCTATAGCTGACGTTCGCATTTGTCTCAAAAGCAATTGTTGATTTTGTAACAAACGCATATGTTGATACTGCAGCAGAAGAAGGGGATCTTCTATACTAGTTTTTGATAATGCACTCATACCAGCTGGTACAGTGTTAGGAACAGGTGGTATTACCTGATCCGCTAACTAAAAAAAACAAATCTTTTCTCTATATTTTTTTTAAGTTTAAAAAAAAAAAAAAAATTATAAAAGAATAAACATACCTTTAAAGGAGGAATAGGAGGTCCAGGTGTAAATGGTATTCTACCACACATTTTTACTAAATCTCCTAATGTGGTATATCGCTCGTCACAAGTTCTTCTTACCATTAATCCAGCAGTGAAATAACCAGCTTTACACCATTCCGCCATTTCACTTGCTAAGAACGGACCCTGAACTTCACCCTGTGGATCACGGTAAAACCATTTCTCCTGTCCATTTGTAGATGGAACTGTAGAAGGTTGGTTACCAATAGAAGGCGGTATACTGGCTGTTTTCTCCCTATGGTTTTCTTCATCCGCCATCAATTTAGCAACTAATGCATCAGCTTCTTCTTTCATTCTATCCAAATCGTCTTCCGACTTTTGTCTCACATCATTTGTTTCCGTATTATGACCTACTTTTTGAGACTCTATTAATGGAACTTGTTTTTTTGCAGTGACAGGAATAGAATCCATCTTTGTTTCTGTTTCTACATCTTCTTTTTTCTTTTCTTTACTAGGAGATTTATTTGTTTCTGAATCCATAGATGTTATTTTTTCTGTTTCTATTTGCTCTGTACTTGCCACTACTGTATTTCTTTTCTGTGGAGTTTCAGATGATGCTGAAGTTTTAGTAGGAGTACTATCTGTTATTGTAATAGGCAGTTTCCCTGGAGAACTACTTCTCCTTTCTTTATCGACACAATCATTTTTATCATCGAGCGGATGCAAGGACTTCGGTCGTTCTTTATTTATTGTACTAGTGCTACTATTGGTATTACGACTTGTTATTTGTCCTTGAGTTGAGCTATAGGATAAAGATTTACTACCAGATTTTTTTATATTAGCAGCACTTCCTTCAGAAACACGTCGAGTCCTTGATTCTTGAGTACCACCTGCACTAATCACTCCATCTTCGTCATCATCTGAATACATTCCACCGTGGAATGCACCTGAAGCATCAAAACTTCCTCCACTTTCACTAGGATTTTCAGTAGCCCTAAAATAAATTTTGATCATTAAATAATTTATTATCAATAGATATATTCCAACTTATATCATTATATGATTATTAATAAAAAATATTTAAAAAATTACCATTCAGGAAGATTGTCATGATTATTATCATGATTTGATTCCCAAGTACGTGTTGTACGAGGGGGTGGATGATGGCTTGAATCGTGTGTGACTCTATGACTTCCACGATGTTCCCATCTACCACCACTATTCCGTCCTTCTTCGCTATCTCCTTCATTTCTCTCTAATCTATCTCTGTCCATGCTCCCACTTTCACGCCAACTACTTCTGCCTCCTACAAATTAATTATTACACAAACAATATTCTTTATTTAATTAAATAAATAGATTTTGTACTTAAAACTAAATACTTATATACCCCATTTTCGCCAACCATCATCGTCTTCTGTACCACCACGATGACGTCGCCAATTACTTTCCATAAGAGAACTACCACTAGCTCCACGACTTAATTCCTTTCTAGGACTAGTAGAACCATTCCATTCACCTGGATCTGAAGCCCCATTTCTTTCTGACCAACTACGTTCACTTTGAGACCTATCAAATGGGCGATTTCTTCCCTGGATAAAAAATAGATTTATTAATAAATTGAAAAAAAATATTTTTCTTTTTTTATTTAATGTAAAAAAATATTAACTTTTATTCTTATTCTATATTATTATTAAACCATATTATTAAATCATATATACATTTATATATAATTATACATAATTTATTTGTTAAGAAACTGAAAATTAATTTGCTTTTTTGAATTTAATATTCATATCAAAGTATTCCATTTATAAAAAATGTAATATATTACATACTTGAAATGATTGACTGTCGATTCGAGATCCATCTCCTGAATCATCAAAACCAACCCCACGGGAATAATGAGAGGAATATAAGCTACCTCTTCCATTTCTTCCTCGCCCTCCACGATCCACACTTCCACCTCTTCCTCGACCACCATTAGTTATTCCTCCATTCCACATTCGCTAAAAAAAAATTGATAATTAATAGTAATGATAATTAAATATATTTATTTCAAATTTATCAAATAATTTATATGAAATATATATATATAATTTTTATGAAATATATATATAAATGTATGTATATATAATATTTAATTAAATTATAAAGAATTTTACTTTATAAGTATATCATAATATACAAAAGAATATTTATGAAAATATATAAGAATAAAATAGTGATGATTATATAAAATACACAAAACAGAAGAGTGCCATGAAGAACTGGTACAAGGGCTCCAGTATGTTATATTTTTAGATTCTAATTGATTTCATGATAGTTCTCAGTATAGAATATATTAAAAATATATAATTACTAAATAATATATCATAAATTAATTATATTATATATATATATATATAATATAAATATAATTAAATACATATATATATATAATATATTAACAATTTCACATAAAAGTTATTTATTTTATATGATTATTTAATTATTATAATTAACTATATAAATATTTTTAAATCATAATTTAGATATCAAATTTAAATATGAAAATATATTTAATTAATTACCGTTTCATCTTCTGTCATTTGTATAAGAGCCAAAGGAAGTTGAGTTTTCTCAACATATAATGATGAGAAATTTGTCAATAATTCAGGAGGTTTACAATTACGATCAAATAAAATCAACATTTCTTCTCGCCCATATCTATGTTCAGCTAATTGATAACGTGGAGTAGTTAAACTTGTAGTACCTCCACCACCACCACTATTATTGCAAGTGTCTCCAGATAGATTGCGCAACCTATATATTCATTATAAAAATTAAAATATAACAAATAAAGTTACAAGATGAATTATACTTTTAAAGAATTAAACAAACCATTCTGGACCAAATTTCATGGAATCCGTCATGATGATCTATTTACTGTAAATATAAAATCATCACACACTTTATTATAAATTTACTTTATTACATATTTTATTACATATATAAAAACATAATTAGATATAAAATTTTAAAAAGATGATTACAATGTTACTTAGTTTCCACTTATTTTTTTCTTAACTTATATGTCAATTATTAAAAAATATATAACAAAAAAATAAAATATAGAAATATATGATTTCTCTTATATGAAATTAGATAAAGAATATGTTCTATATATATAAAAATTAGAAAATATCATCTAGTAGTAAAAAGAATATGATAATAATCACAGATATATGGTATACTTGATTGATACAATTATAGAAAATTTTATTGGTAATTTTTACCTGTTGCTAAACGAAAATTAGCAACTATAATAATCAATGATAATTACGAGAGTAATAAATTAAATATTATCATAAAAGATAACTGAGCTATATAAAAAGAATGAAGTAAAAGTGAACGAAGGTAAGAAAGTACGGCAGACGGTTACGGCAAAGTATACGTAAAAAGCTGTGATTCTTTTTAAAATTAACTAACACCAATGATAATCTTGCACGGAAAGACGACGATGCAGAAGAAGGTATTAATGTTCTATGAACATTCCAATCCAGTGAAAATAGTACGCATTTATTTACGACATATTCATGAACAGACCGATTTCCGTGAGCCCAGGTGGCAACATTAACCAAACTTTTTCCGCTAAAGGATGTCATAAAACTCTCCGAATGACAATCTATTTCGATTAAATATAACATTGGTATTGTCAATTATTCATAAAGCAATGAATATGGGAAAAAATCGCGTGATGAACAAAAGAAATACCTCACTGATCTTCTGAAATTACTGAGGACAGCGATACAACACACCAATATGGCTGATGGTTCTTTTTTGGAATAAAGCGCATGCGGAGTTGCTGGTATACCTGTAGTATTAAAAAGTTACTAGCAAATTATGTTGTTTTTCTAGTCACTATCAGCTGAAGAATTTTTTAAATATTTTTATTATCCTTGAATCGACTTTCTATCACTATAGAGATAGATTTTTCACTTCCATTCATTAAACATCGTTTTTTATTTTTAACAAGCAGAATTTTCGCGATGATCTCTTGTGTATTTCAAAAAATTTAGATTTTCAGAATTAAATGCTATAAATTGCTAATAACAATATTGATTATAATATTGACATTAAATATTATAATATAATATAATATAAATATAATATAAATTGCAACACAATATTGACATTAAATTACAATATAATATTAATACAAAAATTTAAAATATAACATTATGTTTAAATTTTTCAATCATATTAATTCTATTATATATGAATTTC
>NW_006263620.1:86701-96764 GCF_000469605.1 Apis dorsata | reverse complement strand
TATATTATATATTACAAATTCATTCTATATATATGTAAAGATCATTAGATTATATTCATGAATAAAAATAGATGAAATTTATAGAATTAAACAAAATAATGTGGTTTTTTGACTATGATGCCATATTCTGCGACTGCGGGAGTCAAATCTTCCATGGTAAGAGTATAACGTCGATCTTTTCCTTTTGTTTTTGTATTTTGATTGGCTCCACGTGTTTTGCAATGTTGTAAAGCATCATTTGCGATTTCAGATATAAATTTTTGTGCAGCTAATGAAACCAATCTTACTCTAAAATCATAATATATATAGTTAAAACAATTAAAATTTTATTTATAAATTAATCAACTCTGTAAATTCCTTACATTCTGGGATCTGTTGTATTAAAACCTGCTGTATGTAAATAATGTTCACTTATAGCATCTGGTACCTATCAAAAGAATCATTTGATATATGTTTAATAATAAAACTATAATTAAGTAAAACTATAATTGTAATGTTGTATATATGCTTACCGTTGGTGTATAATCTTCAAGTTGTAGCAAAAAATCTGAAAGAGGTTGTCCAGCAGTTTTTGTTTCTTCATTTGTGTACATAGATGGAGTATCTCCTCCAAAATCTTCTGTCATTTCAATTTAGCGCTTTTTGCATAATGTTAAAATATTATATAAAATGATATAAAATAAATAATTGAAAGTTAATTTTTTAGATTTCAAAATATAAGTAATATATATATTACAAATTCTAATTTTTAACAATGAGTTTTTTAAAATTAAGTTTCTTATAATAAAATTAAAGTTTATTTTGGAATATCAAAAGTTATTAACTTTTTTATTTTTTTGATAAATTGAATCCAAAAATATTAACTTTAAATGTATTTATAGGTTAGGTTATTAGAACGCCATGTTTGTATTCACAATTCATTCAATGATTGGAGTCACTGTCATATGAGTGACGATCATTTAAGCGCGATAAGTTAAATTTGGATATCTAGATATATTATACATGTTTTGTTTCTCTAATTAATCCAAATAATGTATAATAATACAATTAGAACAATCGTTTGTTTAATATGAATCGATTTAATATTGAAATAAAAATAACTTACCAAAATAATAATCCGCTAGTACTGCTGGATGCCTACGGCGGTCAAGGAAAAAATCTACCTTAAACAACTCAGTACTTTGAAGATATGGACCTAAATGGTCGTTACCTACATGCAGATAGTGACTTTTCATTGGGCGAAATATGAATATAAAACAATATAGTGTCTTAATAATCTATCAAAGATATTTAAAAATAATTAACTTGATGTACAAATAAATTTTTTAAATCAATGAATTCTAAATTTTAAATAATATTTTTTGATTCTATTTATCAAAAATTGTTAGTACAAAAATACAAAAAGTACAAAAGTTTTAATGCTTCAAAATAAAGTTTAGCAAAAAAAAAAAATATTTCAAGAAATATCATTATTCTCAAATATAATACAAATAATATTATGTACAAATAAAGATCAAAGTACAAACATAATTTTACCAATCGGAAGTATATCTAGAGAACAAATATCAAAGGAGTATATCGATTAATTATCCGTTTTTCATTTAAATAAATAGTGAAATTTTTTTATTAGAATGTTTTTATTTACAAAATAAATATCAATATTCAATATAACATAAATTCTTTAATTTATTATTTATGAAAATTTAATACTTAAAAATCTATGAAATTTAATTAACAATATATATTATATATATAGCATATAAATTATATTGATAATGGATTTTTAAATGGTATTGATGGAATCCAAGTATCTGATTTTAATTTTTCATATTTTATCTTGTTTATACACACACTATGTACAATTTGTTCAGCAGTATGAGTTAAACCATAATAATCTACAAATAACCCATCAGGATCAATAAGATATATGATTATTGTATGATCAACCTAGAATATAACCAGAATAAAATGAATATGATATTAAACAATAAAGTTTGAATAATATGTAAAAAAAAAATTACTAACAATATAATCGGAATCTTGATCTTTAGGTCCATTGCTATAGTATACTCTATAAGCTTTACATACTTTAGCAATTTGTTCTTTAGTTCCAGTAAGACCAAGAATTTTATCAGAAAATTCTTTAATATATTTGCCTACAACTTCTGGTGTATCTCTTTCAGGATCCACAGAAATAAATATAGGTTGAACTTTTGTATTATGTTGCTTTTCTGAAAAATAATAATTCAATGTAAAACAATATTTTTTTTGAAGTTTGTTGTTTATTATACCTAATTTATTGACAATTTCTGTCATTTTTTCAAGTTCATCTGGACATATATCAGGGCAATGTGTAAAGCCAAAATATATTAGAACCCATTGTCCTAAAAAGTCATCTGACTTCCAAATTTTTCCTTGAGAATCAATCAACTCAAATTTTCCACCAATTGCTGCTTTTCCTAATTGACGTCTTCTTTCACGTTCAACTTGCTTATCTTTTATTTCTTGAAGATAATACATATACATTAAAAGAGATGTGCCTACTATAGTTGTAACTATTACACTTTTCCATGTAATAAAACTTTTTTTGGCTGATTCTTTTTTATCATTTGATAATGAATCTATTTCATTAGAGTTATATAAAGGTGTAATTTTTATAGTTCTAATTTGTGGATAATATTGCTTAAAAGATCGTAAATGTTTAAACGATGTCTGTAAATAATTTAAGAAAGACTTAAGAAGAATTATTAAATTAAATTATTAATTTTATCATTTTAATTTGTTTTGTTGATTAAATTCTTAAATCATGAATGTTTCGATAAAACAATTTGTAATTTGAGTAAAATTAAAATTTAAATAATACTTACAGTTTTAAAAGCTTGACTTGTACATCTTAAGGAAAAAAGATTTATTAAACCAGACATTGTTCTCATTGTTACTTTCTTCGATCAATTTGAAATCATGAATTAGGTTATGATTCGACTATAGTTGATTTTACGCGCGCTACTTCAAAATCATTCAAATCTTATTCAAATTTTTTTTTTGTTTTTTTTTAAATAAAAAATATAGTTAATATATGAATAGTTATTTTGATCTATTATAGGAATTAACGATAAAATTTATTATAAGAGAATTATTTAATTAACAAATCTCACTCTTTATTTTATACGAATAAAAATTTATACAATTTATTTTTTATATATTAACTGAAGAATATTAATCACGTTGAAGTAGTATGAAATTTTCTTCTAAATTTATTACAGTGTTTCGAGAGCAATATTCCCATCTAAATATAAAATAAAATAAATATGCAAATAAAATATTAATTAAATTTGCAATAATGATAAATATTAATTTTAGAAAATTAAACTTTTATATACCTGTTGCCTTTCCTATCTTCAAGAGTAACTTTATCTATTAACAATATATCCGTATTAATAGTTTTAACTGAATCTTCATTTTTTTCATTTTTATCCTTTTGATACCAAATACGTGCTTTTAGTGTAGATCGATCTTTTAATAAAGATTGAAATTTTGCTGCACCAATATTATAAAAAGTCATCCCTTTATTTTTTCGAGTCAATATCCTTAAATGCATAATATTTTTTAAAAATTATTCATATATCATGTAATAGAATTTCTAAATACATCGATAATAATAAATTTTGTTATTATCAGTTATGTTATTAAAAAATTATAAAATATATCTTACGGATATCGAAATCTGAAATTTATTGTTGAATTGTGTTCCATAATCTTTAAAAATAATACTCCTGATGTCTTTAGCGCCTCTTCTGAAGTTGTCACTGATGCTCTTACAGGTTCACCTAATAAGATAAAAGAAAATAAAAATTGAAATTTTGATAATTTTTTATAAATTAACTGTACCACAAAATGGTTCTTGTTCTCTCATGGGTAAATAATAAATTCCTAAAGGACCATGATCGGCTCGATAGCCCATTTCTTGCGTCCATAACGTGGATTCCATAGGAAAACACATCCCATTCATATATGACATTCTTCCTTGGGAACAAGGCCAGGCGATAAATTTACAAGATTCATTTGTTGTACGTACACTTTCTAAAAAGTATGTCCAAGCTCTTAAGTGACTACAAGCAATTTCTTTAGTTAACATATCTTCTGAAAGATGTTATTATTTTTGTATGATTATATATAAATATTTTAAATATTATTAACTTTTCTTTCAAATAATAAATAAAATAATAAATACCTCTTAAATGACTAACAACAACAGAATTTTTCACATCATTACAACCAGGTTGTTCTCTACCACCATTTGGAAAAAAATCAATGTGACCAATTGGTTTCAGAAGTCCAAATCCATCTGCAAAATCTTCGGATCCATCTGTATGAATCACGTCTACTAATTGAGCATCGGTAGCATCCAATTTCCTCGACTTTTCTCTTAACAAGTGATTTCTGAAAAATGGTGATGCTGGATCTAGGCCAGTTATACGACCTAAGAGAAGATTTTTCTTTTTAAGAATCTCCGAGGCACAACCGGCCACATGAGCTCCGAGACTGAAACCAATTACGTGAATATCTTCGACCAGAGTACCCATATTGATAATGTCTAGAAGGATCAGACCTAATTGTCGTCCTACAAGTTCCGTATTCGCAACTGCAACCGAATAAGTCGTTCCAGCTCCTCTTGTCCAATCAAGTACTAAAACGTTTGTGTCTTCCTGATAAATATACCATAATATATATAAATTTAATAAACAAAGCATTTATATTGATCAATGATAAAACATGCAATTATTTCACGTTAATTACAATGTCCAAAAATGCCTGCACCAAGAGGATCGCACCGACATCGCTACCACTTCCTTTGTAACCGTGTATTATAACTTTTAGAGATTTCGTGGAATTAAATTCCGGTTGGAGCATAGATGTAGAATCGTCATCATAGTGAAGATTTTTAGGTGATTCTCGGGTTGAACGAGTATACAATAGAAATCTTGTTTGAATTACTTTAGGATGTTCTGGTGGTCTTTTCAATCTTAAATGAGGCGGTGGATCCGCAAAGCAGCCAACTAAGTCTAAAATTTTTCATATAATTTATATTCTTCATTCAATATAAAATTAATATTTTCTTATCATTCGTGTATCATAGCTATACCATAACAAATTTTAGGTTTAAGATTTTCACGACCAACTCTTATTCGGCGCAGCATTGCTCGATTTCTTTCGGCAAGTTTTACTGGAAAAAAAAAAAAAAATGAAAAAGAAAAAGAAAAGTGAAAGAAGAAGAAATTAGAAATTAAAAATTTACTTACTGGCATGCTTAACTTCTATAATCCAAAAAATGATCAATCCAAAAATTAAGATCAAGCGTTTTAACAAGACGAGTTGCATCTTTCATTTGATTTCTTCAACGAATGTTCGTTGCGTCTGAGGGAAACTATTAGTCTTTTACTTTTTTTTCTTCTTCCTCCTACCTTTCCGCTTGATACCTCTTTTCTTTTTGCCAGCGTTTCTTCCGATTTCTAGCGTTTCCTTTTACGAATCGAGAAATGTTTTCCAGTTTGTTATTATAACAGAAGAACTATCTTTTTATGCAATCGATTTTCCACTAGCGAGCACGCGATTGACCACTTTCTATTTGTTAGATTTGACATGTCGCTGTACAAATTGCTTATTAAATTACCAAATGATAGTATCATTCGTAACTGTTGATTTATTAGTAATTGATCCATTTTAATGGCAATGCGAATCACTTTAGTCGACAGTAAAATACTTTTAATTTAAAATAGCAATACAATAAATAATAGACATGAATGAAATTGAAAAAAAATATACATATTGATTATAACTCGTTGAACCAAATACTCGATTCATAATACTTTCCCTCGGTCTCAACGACCTCCTTTACCACCTAATATGACGTAACATTTGCAACTTCTCGCATGTGTATGACCATTCTCTGTACATATAAAAATATTTTACTTTCACATTCTATGCTATTTTAACAAGATATTTGAGAAAAGTGAAATAGAAAATCGAAATTTTTGTTATAAATCCATCATTACAAAATTCTTATAATATATCGTGTACTCTCAGCTCATAGAAAAAAACTATTCAGAAATAATTCAAATTGATCAGTTGAAGTTGAAATTTTAAAATAAAATGGCACATTTAGATAGTAGAAAGTCGCGAACATTTTTTTTTAAAAGATCTGGTAAACCGGACGGACCAGTTCCACGATTGTATAAAAAAGAAACAAAGTAACAATAAAGATTTGGCTGATTTCTTTTAATTGCGAAATAAAAATTATATCAATACTATTGTTTGATAATTTTCCTTAATCTTAAATCTTTAGAGATTAATTTTTTAATAAAAATGAAATAATGCTTATTATTCTATTATGACCTTTATTCTGAATTCTTTATTGTGTATAGTTAGTCATTTTCTGTTATTGTAATAATTAATTCTTTTCAAGCCTTTAGAAATGACTAAAATAGAAATGACTCTTCTTTGTTTTAAATCCTTTATTGCACAAGCATTTTTTACATCTTCACTAGTTATTATAATCTATAAATATAAGATAAATTGTTTCTCAAAAATTATATTTTTACTTGACAATTATCTTTATTTTTGATTTAAAAATCTTACCTGTTTGTAATTCATATTGTTTTACATGATTTATCGAATTTGTTTTTAAATAATGCAAGTAATGCAAGTATGACGTTGTGATAATCACAGTTAATCTCAGTTAAATTGTTTACGTTATATATTATTTTTTTAAGATTGATTTAAAAATTAAAAAAATACAGATTTGATATGCAATATATTTTATAATATTGATAAATATATATATATATATATATATATTGTTTATATAAATACAGATATGAAATTTACAGATGGTATGTATTCTCTTTAATCTATATCTGATAAGTAATAATTGATATAATTTAATTGACTATGTGTATACAAATACATCTTTAAGGAATTTATTATATAAAAGATTATTGAAACCATTTCAGTTATTGAAGATATTTTGAAGACGTATCATTATGAAGATGCTGAAAATATCTTATATTCTATTTTGCGTACTGCCGTTGATCTTGGCAATACCATTTACGGAACAGGAAAATGAATTGCATGAAAATCTTCATTCAATATTTGATAAAGTATTAAGTCCTGTAAGTATATTTTATTAAAAATTATTGTAATCTTGTAATTATTTCTATAAATCTATGAATCGTGAAATAAAACATAATATTACTAAATTTGATTATCTTAAGCTCAAAATATGCTGAAATATTACAGCTCAAAATATTCGCATCAAAATATATATAATTTTATTTATTAATATAATAATAAAGTGACTCACGTTTTTATCAGATTTTTAAAAATTTTATATTATAAACATTTGATCTCTGTACCATCTCAAACAAATTATAATTAAATATCATATGGCATAAAGATTAGGATGATCTAGTCGAGATGAAATAAACATAAATATTTTTACAGGAAGAATTAATACGCAAAGAGGGTTACACTGCTGAAACTCATCAAATCGTGACGGAGGATCGATATATTTTAGATGTCCACAGGATCTCAGAATCCCCAAAAAGTTCGACTAAAAACAAACCAGCAGTATTACTTGTCCATGGAGTGTTTGATTGTTCAGCTACGTGGCTCATACCAGGACCAGGAAAGGGTTTAGGTATTGACAAGTTAATATTCTATCTATAAAATAAACATTTTTCAAATATAATTATTTATCTTCTTATATAAAAATTTCTTTTTTCTTTTTTTTTAAAAAATTATAAATTTCTTTCAGAAAGATTTAATTCAATTTTTTCTTCTTTTAAGAAATGAAAAAATATGTTGATCTTAGAATATAATTGATTAATATTTGTTCAAATATTTGTTTAGGTTTCTTGTTAGCAGATTTGGGATACGATGTATGGATGATTAATGTGCGTGGTAATCGATACGCACGAAGACATTTAGATATGAATATTTCAGATAAAAATTATTGGAATTTCAGGTATAATAAAAAATTTAAAGATTCAGATTTATCTAGAAAAACAATCAAAAACAAATATTTTGATTATTGATAAATGATAATCGATTAAGAAACAAACTTTTTATAAATATATCATTGTATAAAATAATGTTTGATAACATAACTATTTATGTTTTCATATAGTTGGCATGAAATTGGAGTGTACGATATTCCAGCGACAATTGATTATATTCTTAAAAGAACTAAAAAAGAAAAGATTTTTATCATATCGCACAGTCAAGGTGGTTCGGCTTTCTTTGTAATGGCTAGTGAGCGTCCAGAATATCAAAACAAAATTATCGCTAGTTTTTCTATGGCTCCAGCAGTTTTCATGTCAAGAACAAATAATCCTTTATTTCAAATATTAGCTCCATTTAGTAATGATATCAAGGTATAATTTAGAATTTGTTTTAATAATTTTCAATATAGAAAAAAAGAAAAATTAATAAAAATTTTTTATCTTTGTTTTTTTATAGTGTTTAACAAAATTAATAGGCTTATATGAATTTAAACCATCGAATAAACTTATACAAATGCTTGGAAAAAAAATGTGTAAGGATGGCGAGTTGTTGCAACCAATATGTCAAAACATCGTATTCCTGTTTGGTGGTATCGATAAAGAACTTAACACGGTAATCATAATACATTCAATATAATCATTATTAATCAAAATAATATTAATATTATTATCACAATTAATTAAATATATAATTATTTCATAAAAATCTTTTATATAATGTAAATATAACTTGATTTTAATCTATAGACTCTATTGTCTCTCATTACTCAATATGATCCTGCTGGTTCATCTGTGAATCAATTTGTGCATTTTGCGCAATCAATTCATTCAGGTTAATATTTAAGAATATAATCTTGTTAAATTTTTGTTTCTCTGTTTGTATGTTCTTTTTTTTTTTTTAATAGGTAAGTTCCGGAAATACGATTATGGCGTTATTGATAACTTGAAAAAGTATGGTAAAATTTATCCTCCTGATTATGAACTTGCTAAAATCAAAATACCGGTATATTTGTATTATGCAGCCAACGATATATTTATCAATGTTGAGGTTTGTATATTGATAAGAAAATTTTGTTTTGTTCTGTTCTAAACTTTTTAACAGATTATTTTTTTTTTTTATTAATATTTTTCTAGGACTTGAATGATTTATATAAGGCATTACCCAATGCTCAGAAATTTTTAGTACCTTCTAAAACTTTTGCCCATCTTGATTTTGTATGGGGCAAACATGTAGACGTTTTGGTATACAGCCAAATTTTCGCTTTTATGGAACGATACAAAAAAGAACAATTAATTTAATGCCTATAATTTATTATTTAAAATATATATTTTTAAATTAATAAAAATATAAACAATATATGATCACAAATTTAATTATTTTTTTTATTATCTTAGAAAATTTTCGTTTTTAAATCCATTACATCTCGAAGCGCTTTTAAACACATTGAATTATTTCAAATATGATTTAATATTCAAATATGATTCAAAACTTTTAAAAATCTCGAAATAAATTAAAAATATATATTTTTTTATTATTGAATGATAAAAATAATAAATTTTGTTTTAATTGAAATAATTTTTTCACAAATTTTATTTTAATCAAAATTTTTTTTATTTTATTAAAATATTTCTTTAATATTTTATTTATTTATCTTTTTAAATCTAAAATATCAACTTTTGTAGATTATATTTAAAAATAAAAATCTTTTTGATTTTACAATTTTGACAAATATAATTTAACATTTCATCAGCATTTTTATATAAATGAATAAGAAATACATATTTATGAAAAAATAATTTTTCAATGTTTTATTTAATGATTTAATTAAGAATTATTCATTTATCAATTTGCATATAGAGGATATATAAATCATTTAAAAATCAGTATTAAAAATATTTACAATTTTAATAACATACGTACTTTTTTCTTTCTTTAAGGTTTTGAAATGATTAATAATAATAAAAAAAATTTCATTTCTTCGATAATTTAAATAAATTATTAA
>NW_006263620.1:77046-86324 GCF_000469605.1 Apis dorsata | reverse complement strand
TATATATATTATATTTTTTAAAATAATTATTCTTGAATTGCCATTATGAGAAGTATATTAGCCATATCCCAGATATCATCAACCTTTATATCTATTAATTCTGATAATTTTGAAGCTATAACTTTTGCTGTCCCATTATCTACACATGAAATAAATGTTCCACAAAGAACAACAGAAGCTCCAAGAAGTAATATATTTGATTCTAATGTCATAAGACTTCTTTTTTCTTGTTCAGTTCTTGCAATATGCCCTTGGATTAAGCATTGCAAATGAGAATAAAACTTCTCTCTCTATAATTATGTCTCTATTATTAATTATTTTAATATTATTTCCATGTTATGTTCTGAAAATTTTCATTAATAAAATTCAAACCTGGAGATAAACTAAATCCAATAAATTTATAGTAAGCTCTTGCATATTTGGATTTTCTTTCAATCCTGTTGCAGCTAAAAGAACTTCTATGCAATTTAAAGGTGTACAAAATGGCATTCTAAATCCAACAGTTTTAAATACTTTATATTCTGATGAAAAAATTATACTGTGTGTATATTTAGATTTTTTATCTATACACCTTAAAATACTAAGTACCTGTATCATAAAAAAGATTAAAATACTGCTATCAATGAATTTACAATAAAATTATGTATATATACTTGCGATATTTTTAAAGTATTAAAATGTGAATCCATTTTATTTGCTAACTGCAAACAAGACATAAGATATAATTTTGATTGACTTGATATCTTTTTACAAATTTGAGACCAAGAACTTTCTGTTTGGTCAGCATTTCTATAGATTTCCCAAAAATAATTACATATAAATTTATCGTATAAATGAATGGTAATATATTTAGTATTTGGTCCCAAATCAAGATGTTCTGTTATTTTAAATATTGCTTTAACAATTGGAAGTGGAATAGCTAAAATTAATATTTAATAAATAGAATTTTTTCATGATGTATATGTATATATATGTTTCTTGAGAAACATATTAAGAAACAAAGTTGTAAATAAAAACCTAATATCAGCAAAGAGATACAGTTTTGAATATAACAATTACCTATAAATGGCATGTAAAATTCGTCTTTAGCTTTAATAAGATTTTCTTGCTGTTTAACGTATGATTTAAGTCCCTCTAGCCAATCATCAATTAAAGGTTCTGTATTAAATAGATATTTATTTCAACAAGAAAATTTAGGTTCATTTTTTTGAATATTAAACATTTATATTTGCCTATCAACATCTTGATTGATATAAATTTATACTAATTACCAATATAAGCAGTGTCCAAATCCATTTCTTTAGACGAATTATTTCGTTATGCTATTGCACAACCTACTTTAAATGCAAATCGAGATGATAGTAAAATCCAATGGATAACAATATCCGAATTCTCATTTTGATATAAGCAATTAAATTACTAGAAGTTACTAGTTATAGCTTATTGTAGTCTCCCGCGATTTTATAAAATATTTGCTTGTAATATATTTTTTGTAATAAATATTTTATTATGATACTCAGTTAAAATATAGTAAAATAATTATAATTTACTGTATGAAACTGAGCAAAATAATAAAAATTTGTAATACAATTAAATTAATTACTGATTTTTTATTTTTTCTGTATAATTAAAAAGTTAAAATTCTTAAATTCTTATTCTTTAATTTAATTTTTTATAATTATATTTTAATACTAATATTAAATATTACTATTGTCATTTAATTAAATTTCATAGTTTACATAATATTAATTTTTAAATTATTTTTAAATTATATAAGATATACATATATATATATGCATGAAGTTAATTAAAAAAATTAAATACATTACATATACTTTACAATAAATCAAAAACATATTTCATAAAACATAAAATTGAAATTAAAATTTATTTATAATATTAAAAGAAAATGTGTGTATAATTTTAATAAAATATATTTTTTAAAATTCGTAGATATATGTATAAATTTTATTTAATGTATATATGTACATTTTAATACTTCGACTATAGATTTTATTCTACATTCATATTTTTATTCTGATGTTGTAATTCTGTTACTAATAAAGGTTCATATGTCCATTTTGGAAATATTCTTTTATATAAATTCATTAAAATTGTGTCTTGAGATTTTAGTTGACCATTAAATACACATTTCATATGACCATGAGTACCTAAAGATAAAAATAATAAATTATTTGTTTTAAATGAATTAAGAAATGATTAAAAATTACTTACCTAATGGTTCTTTTATATGTCCTCTACGACCATATTTTGTTCGTAATTCAATTGGTTTAAACCAATTTATATCTTCTCGGTGAAAAAACATGAATCTTATAACTGCTGATCGTTTATGTACCTTATACGGATGACCACTAAGAACTACTCGTTTTATTACTATTCTATCTGGATTTGCAGATAATACATTTCCAGTTGCAATTAATTCCTATAAAAATATCGTGTTTTTATAATATAAAAATAAAAATAATTTATAATACAATATCAATCTATCTATAATTTTTATTCTCACCAATGATTTATTCAATTTTTGAATATAACATAAAACTGGACATGGTGGAAATGTGATTGGAGCATACATGCTTGCCACAACAGTACTTTCTGGTCGAAAATATCTCTCATACTAAAAAAAAATTTTTATTTATATTTGCTAATAAAATATTTTAAAAATATATTTTATACAATACATACTTTATGTTTGTTTCCATTAGTATGTTGACTAAATATTGGAGAAGCAGTAAATCTTCTAAATCCACATTGAAATATTAATTTTTCTTTAGATTTTATTGGTTGTGGACTAATATTGGTATGTTTCAATATTACATTTAATACAGACATTTTATGCTCATTCGGTAATAAATTAAATACAATTAATGGATGATTTTCTAAAGCGCAAAAAGCGATGAAAAGATCTTGCCTTACATTTTTAACGTGAATTGTGATATACCAACCAGGCTAGAGGAAAATATGTTTATATGATTTAATGTTAATAGAATAATTAGTTCTTAATTAATTAAAATTATCATAAATTTACCATTGCACCCTCTATTTCTTGAGATTCTTTATATATACGTTTTCGAGTTCGATCAAAATTTTTGAATTGAAATATTCTAGCATAATCAGCAGGAAGATTTTCTTTCGGATCCCACGGACTTGTTCTAAATGATTCAAGTCCACGATATTTCTGAAATCTTTCTTTTGCTAATATATCTTGAGGTGTATCTACTTCATCAGGAAATTGTGCATCTAATTTTGCATCTGAAAATGAAACGAAATGTAATATAAATAATTAATCGATATTAATAAATAAAATTTTTTAAATAATTGTTTAATATATATATATATATATATATAAAATATGTATATTTTTGTTAAATGTACGTTTCAATTTTTCCATTGTTTCTTTTTCTTCTGTCATGTCAATATTCTGATCATATCGTTCATCAGGTACTTCAGATATGGTAATAGTTTCAAATTCTTCTTCATCTTCTTCTGCTTCAACTTCACTATTTTGAGATTTTGCTTCATCAATAGACATTTTATCTTCTGATTCATCAGTTGAGTATTCACTCAATTCTTCTATAAAATTATAATTTTATAGAAAATTATATACTATGCAATGAAATTTTTTATTTTTAAAAATGCATACATAAAATTTTAAATACCTCCATCTTCATCAGGAATCCAAGCTGCCTGATATTCAGAAGTTCCTTTTGGAACTTTTTTTAAAATTTTTCTTTTTTGATTAGCTTTAGCTTGAGCTAATTCCTCTTCTGTTGGCCAAGTTTGCTCAGCATCCATAGGATCAGGTATATTTTCAGATTCGAGAGATTCCTAAAAAAGAACATTTAACAATTGATATTGAAGAATTATATTTTCATTTTGATTTATACTTGTTTCTTTGGATCTGCATATTCAAGAAATCGAGTAGATGATGGTTCATCATCCATTGCATTAGAATGTTTTCTTAATTTTTTTTCCATTGGATATGGATCTTCAGAAGCATCTATCTGAGACATTTGAAAATCTCCAAATTCTGGAATATGTATTAAACTATTAACTGATAATGGTACATTTCTAAGATATCCTGAGATCATAAGAGTTCCAAACTCTGTAGAATCCTAAATTAAAACCAAATTTAAACATGAATCTGAATATATATAATAATGCAATATAAATAAATAAATTATATAAAATACTTACTTCATTACATTTAAATTTTATTTCTTCTGCTAATAAATATGCTCTTTTATTTCGATAAGATATAGTTCTTTGTTTTTGAGTACCAATACGTCGTAAAACATTAAAAGCATCAGTAGGCGTATCTAATTGAAAAACTTTTTCTTCTGGAAGCCATTTAGAAATTTCAAATTGTACATGATTTTTAAAATCTTGACGTTTCTATAATAAAATTTATGAAATAAATGATATTATATTTGTTAAAAATATAAAAATAAATAATAAGAATATAATACCTTTATATGAAGATTTTCAATATTTGTAAGTGCTATTACAGAAGTACTTAAACCTTGAGCAATACAAGCCATAATAATTTCTTTTCCCCAATTATCAAGAATTTCAATTCTAGGATTATTGTCACACTGATTTATAACAGATGCAACAAAAAGAACAGTTGTAGATATTTTTGCTATATCTAATGTAGCAAACAAATTACCAATAGGTGGAACAACAAAAGAAAAACGTTGTTTAAACCTAGGTATACTGTTGTAAAAGATTAATTTCAATAATTTAATAATTTATTAATATATTAATATATCAATATCATTTATATTTTTATTATATAATAATAATATAGTATTATACCTTAAATGTATTGTTCCACATGGACTATTAGTTACATTTGCAGACTCATCTGCTTTTGTTATTATTGATAATATACTATCAATATTTAAATCTTCTTGTAAAGGAATAATACATACAAGAATAGGTGCAGTATGTAATCCACTTAAATTCCTTTTTTGTTGCAATACTTCTTCTCTCTTTTTTTTTCTAATTTGTGAAGATTGATGTCTTCGAGCATCTTTTCCAAGATTTTTAGTAACATGTTTTGATAAAATTTTTACTCCAATTTTTCCTATCATAAATATAATAAATTAAAAAATATAGATATTACAATATTTATAGATAGATAAATTAGATATATTCTAAAGATTTTTACCTTTAACCTCACTATTAATTGAACCTTTACTACGATGTCTACCAGTTTTGTGTGCTTTGTTAATTTGTTTAAATGCACCAGGTCGATGTACTTCTTGTTTTGTAATTCCCATTTTATTTCACAATATATATTTTTCTAAATATTTTTATAACAAATCAAACATCTTTCATAAAACACGTGAAATATTTTTGAATATTTTCTCAGAAATATAGGAACATTTAATATAATAAAAATTTTTCTCAAACATATAGTTATTTTATTCAATAAATCAATATTGCTTTCATATATTCAATAATTGATATTTATTGATTTTTGGAATTAATTAAATGAAATATATTTTTAATTTAAATAAAGTATATTATTTATAATAATTTAAAAATAATATTTTAATTTTATAATTTTACAATTATACAATACTTGTTATTTTTTAATTTCATATTTGAGTGCCTTACAATTTTTCAAGTTGGCTATATTTAAATTAGTTGGTAACATTTGGATAATAAATTTGGATAATAAATAAAAAAGTTAGGTTATGAACTCACGTGTTCATTTTGAAACAATTTGAGTATTTTTTAATTTGTAATTACAATTTTTTTTATTTAAATGTAATAATGTTATATCAAAAAATGTAAAAATTAATGATTTATATTTATTTTATAATATAAATTTTATATTTAGCTTAATAATATTAATTCTTAGCTTAATAACATTAACTTTTTTTATTAACAATTATTGTATAAAATATATTAAAATGGGACGAAAAGCAAAATTTGATGAAACAAATGTTTCAAGTGGTCATGGAAAAAAAGCAAAAAAACAAGGAGATCCAACATTTCCAAAAGGAATATTAGGTATGGAAAATTATAAATTTATCAATATGTACTAGTCAATTACAAATGTATTTATTATTCTATCTAAAAACAAAAAAAAAAAGAAAATATATTATATAATTATTATCTTTAGTGAAAGAAGAAAAGAAATT
This sequence comes from Apis dorsata, assembly GCF_000469605.1. Classification (NCBI taxonomy): domain Eukaryota; kingdom Metazoa; phylum Arthropoda; class Insecta; order Hymenoptera; family Apidae; genus Apis; species Apis dorsata. The sequence continues at coordinate 80,148 of NW_006263620.1, read as the reverse complement.
AAGTCATAGACAAAAGCAACGTGCAAGAAAAAGATTATTAAAAAAACAAAATATAAAAGAAAAATTAAAGGAATTACAAAAAAAAAAAAATGAGAAACTAAAAAACATTATTGATGAAAATGTAAGTTTCTTTTCTTTTTAGTATTTAAGCATTTTATGCAATATATATTTATATAATATTATTAAAATTATTATATATCTTTTTATTATATTTTTTTATTAGAATATAAAAAATAGCACACAACAATTAATAAAAATAAAAAAGAAATCTTTTAAAGATAAGCTGTTTACAAATGGCAATTCAAATGATAAAAATGATCAAATGCAATTTAATAATGAAAACATAAAGCAATTAGAAATAAAAAAAAAGAAATCTCTTAAAAAAGAGCTACTTATAAATGGTAATTCAAATAAAGAAGATAATCAAATGCAGATTGACGATGATAACATAAAACAATTAAGAAAAATAAAGAAAAAGAAATCTCTTAAGAAAAAACTACTTACAAATGACAATTTAAATGATGAAGATGATCAAATACAGTTTGATCGTGATAACATAAAAGAATTAAAGAAAATAAATAAAAAAAAATCTTTTAAAAAAGAAATGCTTACAAATGGTAATTCAAATAATGAAGATGATCAAATACAATTTGATATTGATAGTATATCTAATAATGAAGAAATATTGAAAGATAAACATAAATCTACAAAAAAAAAATTACTTGATAGTGATATAGAAGATGAAGATAGTGATATAGATGATGTTATTGAAAATTATAAAGAAGATGATAATAGTGATGAAAATGAAGAAGAGGATACTGATAATTATAATGATGATGATGATGATGATGATGATCATGATTTACTTCCTATTGAAAAGGCAAATAAAAAATTAAAAAAGAAGCAAGAAAAAGAAAAGTGAGTATTTAAATTTTTTAAAATATAATATTTAAAATTTAATTTATTTTTTTTTTAATAGAAAATTAGCAGAACAAGAGATGTATGATATGACCTTACAACAATGTGTCTTTACTTTTCCTTCTGAAGAAGAACTTGCAGATATAACTAATCTAAAAGATGTGCAACAACGTATAAAAGATATTGTTATGATATTATCTGATTTTAAAAGATTACGTGATATAAACAGGTATATCTATAATAGAATTGAAAAATTTTATGAAAATCTTGTTTTGTAAAAAAATTTTAAGAAATTTTAAATATATTTCATTTTTCTTTTTAAGATCACGTTCTGAATATATGAATCTTCTTAGACGAGATTTATGTACATACTATAGTTATAATAATTTCTTAATGGAGAAATTGATGCAAATATTTTCATTGGATGAATTATTAGAATTTTTGGAAGCAAGTGAAGTTCAAAGACCTATGACAATACGAACAAATATATTGAAAACGCGTCGTCGTGATTTAGCCGAAGTATTTATTTAATATTACATATTTAATAAAATATATAATAAGTATTTTAAGTATCGTTTAATCTATTACAATATTAAAATTTCAGGCTTTAATCAATAGAGGAGTCAATTTAGATCCCATTGGTAAATGGACAAAAGTTGGATTAGTAGTTTATTCGTCGCAAGTTCCCATGGGTGCGACACCAGAATACCTAGCAGGACATTATATTCTTCAAGGTGCATCTAGTTTTTTACCTGTTATGGCTTTAGATCCTAAAGAAAATGAAAAGATTCTTGATATGTGTGCTGCACCAGGAGGAAAATCATCACACATAGCAGCACTTATGAAGAATACAGGTGTACTTTTTTCAAATGATGTAAACGAAGAAAGGATAAAGGCAGTTGTTGGCAATTTTCACAGACTTGGTATTACAAATTCTGTAGTTTGCACTTACGATGGACGAAAGTTACCATCAGTAAGCATTAATTATATATAAATTTTAATAACTCATATTAGAAATATGATAGCATGTTGACTAAAATATATAATTTTCAGGTAATTAAAAATTTTGATAGAGTATTATTGGATGCACCTTGTACTGGTACTGGTGTTGTTTCAAAAGATCCAAGTGTTAAAACAAATAAAGACGAAATAGATATACAACGTTGTTGTACATTACAAAGAGAATTACTTTTAGCAGCTATAGATTGTGCTAATGCACGTTCAGAATCTGGTGGAATTATTGTTTATTCAACATGTTCAATTCTTCCAGAAGAAAACGAATGGGTTATCGATTATGCACTTAAAAAACGTGATGTTAAATTAATATCAACTGGATTAGAATTTGGTGCTGAAGGCTTTACAAGTTATAGACAGTTTAGATTTCATCCTTCATTAAAATTAACTAAACGATTTTATCCTCATATACATAATATGGATGGATTTTTTGTAGCAAAATTAAAAAAATTCTCCAATATTGTTCACAAAAATAAAAATAAAGAAGATGAATTTCTTGATTAATAATAATAGATTATTATTATTTTTATAATAGTAATAAAAGAATGTTTATTTAAACAATATAATATATTGAAAATATATAATTTATATATAAAGTCGATGTATTTTACATTAAAATTTATATATAAATTACTTCTATGGTTAAATTATATTTCTTTGATTATATTGTTTATGTATTGTTATACATATGTTTATACATTCATTAAAAAAATAAATATTTAAATATCATAATATCAAATTAAATATCATCATAATCAATAACATAAAATAATGATTGAATATTCATATGATAAAGATATGATATGATAAGACTTTTTCATAAATTTATAGAAAAAAATATAATATTTAGAAATATAGAAATATAAAATATTTTCATGTATAAAATATATATATATTTAATTATAATAATTATATATAAAATTTATAATAATATAATATAAATCATAATAAAATTGACATGTATAATTATAGTTTTATGCAATTGAGTTAAATTATAACCTTTAAATATACAAAAATATAAAGAATAGAAAAAAAAATATTCAATAAAATTAAATATTTCAGCGTGCATATTTCTGTGCTGCTAGTAGTAAATAAAAGATAGAAATATTTCAAAAATTTGGTTTTCTTTATTTTTTTATCTTTAATTCTAAAAAAATTAAAAATCAGCTT
>NW_006263620.1:74474-77009 GCF_000469605.1 Apis dorsata | reverse complement strand
AAATTAAGAATTTAGATTTTTTAATATTATAATTTGGTAATTGGTTTTACTTGTTCAAGTTCAACTCTAGATAGTGCTTCGATATTCTTAAAATATATAATTTTAGAAATTTTTTTTTTATTTATTTTAAAGATTTATAGAGGGCAGTGTTTTATTTAAATATATATTTTATTTCATTAAATAATAAAAAATTATAATGTAATAAATTAAAGTTACATTTACGAATAAACTGTTTCTAGAAAGTGTCACGTGATTAAAAAATTGTATAATTAAATTGTATAAATTAATAATGTAAAAATCTTATATTTATAAAACTTTTTTACTATTAATAATAAAAATATATAATAAATATAAATATCTATTTTTTCAATTTTTTTGAAATTTAATAATTAATTTTTATATTTGAAATTAAATATAATATAATTGTTACATTTTCGCGAATGCGAAAAGGCCACGAAATCACTATCGATAAGTATATAAAATCGAGATTCATGTTATTCGATTATAACTAATTTCACGTATTACGTGTACGAAACTGAACATAACAAATTTGTCGTGATGTGGGTAATCATTAAATTTAGATAACGCATAGTAATGAACAACATGTGATGATAGATTATAGAGGTGGAGAGTCTAGAAAAAAAATTGGTCCTTAGGTGTACAGAAGATCATAATAATACACCAATGGCCTATCAAACTTTCCGGCAAGAGTACATGCAAATACCTGTGGTGACACGAGCTTATACAACAGCTTGTGTCATCACGACTCTTGCTGTGGTTTGTAAAATATTTCTCTTATAATTTTTTATTTATATATGTAGGATTTTGAAAATTTAACTATTAAATTTTATTTTTCTATTTTAGCAACTAGATTTGGTATCTCCATTTCGGTTGTATTTTAATCCCACATTAATCATTGAACAGTATCAGGTAAACAAAAATCAATTTCAATTATTAATCTTTAGACATTTAGACGTTTAGTTTTATCATTTTAGATTATTTATAATAATAATGTAAATATTTTTTCAGTTATGGAGATTAATCACTACATTTTTATTTCTTGGAAATATGGGTTTCAATTTTCTTTTCAATATGATCTTTACTTATCGATATTGTCGAATGTTAGAAGAAGGATCATTTCGTAGAAGAACAGCTGATTTTGTAATGATGTTCATTTTTGGAGGTATATGTATGATTGTATCCTTTTAATCATATTAGTTTTTTTAAAATAAATTTTTTTCTCCAAATAAATATAAAATAAATGTAATGTATATATAATTTTCCTAAGCATATTATAGACATTTGCATTTTTTGTTAATTTGTTATTTCTGGGCCATGCACTTACAATTATGTTGGTTTATGTTTGGTCCCGAAGAAATCCATTTGTTAGATTAAACTTTTTTGGACTTTTAAATTTTCAAGTAAGTTTCCAACTTTTTTTCTTTAAACTGTCTTAGAAAAAATAAATTATTTTTAAATATATTTTATTAATAGGCACCATATTTACCATGGGTGCTTCTTGGGTTCTCTGTACTTCTTGGTAATACAATTTGGGTAGATTTAGTTGGGATGGCTGTGGGACACATGTATTATTTTGCAGAAGATGTATTTCCACGTTTACGAGGAGGTTTTCGTGTTCTTAAAACTCCACAAATATTGTAAGTTAATAGAACAAAATAATTTTAAATTTACAATATATATTATATTGCAATAATTATATATGCAACAATTATGATTTATTATTTGTTTACAGAAAAACTTTATTTGACGCACATCCAGAAGATCCAGATTATACTCCACCTCCTGAAGATCGTCCTGGTGGATTTAATTGGGGTCAAGAAGCCAATATGCAATGATTCTAAAGTCAAGGTTCTGCTTCCAAATCATCTCTTACCAATTGGCATATCAAGTAAACTTTTATATTGCTATATATGCAACATTGTTCCTTGATTTTTCAAATTACTAACAAAAAAAACTAAATATTTGCAGCCTTGATATTATGTAAAATGTAATGAGAAACTTATAACAAAGATAAGACTTCTAATTTTTTACAGGGGTTACAATTTTTCAGAGAAAAATTTCTGTATTAAATGTAATAGTTGTATCTATTTCAAAATATATTATGCAAATAATACATATTAATGAAAACAGTATTTCTCAGATAATCGACTATTGTGATACATTTATAATGCTCACGATTTTCCGAGAATTCGAAAGAGTTTCATATTCATAATACATTTATTAAAAATGAAATATTTTAAAATATATTCTTCTATTTATTAAAATAGATTGTAACAAATATATTATAATTTTCAAAATAACTATATAGTACAAAATTAAAAATACCTTTAAAATAAAATTATATTTCTTATTTATAAGTCTTAATCTATGTTTTCTTTTACAATTCATTCTAAATATTTTATTTGTCATGAGATTTGTTCAAATACTGTTTTCGCAATTATATTGTACACAATATAAATTTTTACTACAATCTTGTGCCTGATACAATGTAAAATTTTAACTAAACATAGAAAA
>NW_006263620.1:69011-74301 GCF_000469605.1 Apis dorsata | reverse complement strand
AAAAAAAAAAAAAAAAAAAAAACTCGTATAATAAAATATATAATACTATTTTTACTGTTTGCAGAAGCATAAAAATTGAAACCCCTGATTCTAAAAGATTCTATTGTAAAAATCTTACATAATCGTATGATGTAAATACTTTTATTTATTCTCCTATTATAAATAATCCCTGATGTTTTTTAATTATATAATAATACATTTTATACCATTTCTATTAAAGAATATATAATATTGTAAATAATAGGATACATCACAGTTTTTTTTAAGGGCATTTTAAAAATAATGTTACAAGATATACAGTGTTATTATATAATTTCATAATCAGAAAAGATTTAAGCATGAAATGATATTTTTTTTCTTTATGAATATGAGTGAAAAAGATATTAATAAATTATAAAATATTAGACTACATAGTTTGTAGATGAATGTATTTTTTTTCTTTTTTTTTTTATAGTAAAATAATTATTATTATTAATTGCTTAGTTTGATATGTCATGTTACATGTTACACTGTGATGTATTCATATTATCTATCAAATGATTGCATTCTAATATAAAATAAATTTGTCAAATTTATTGTGACAAATTGTATGTCGGCAAAAAGCCAAAGTGTTATAAAGAATTTTCACTTGAACGATTATGTATGACTTACTAGATAATAGTTAAAACTGTGAGAGATTTTTGAGTGTAATTTGCATCTTTTTGGAAAATCGGCACGATATATATTGATAAAATTGATGTCATTATTTGTAAAATATAACTTATATAAGTTTTTGGTAATAGTTTTCATATATTCCAAAAAAAACGCAGTTAATATACTGAAGACTAACAATTTTAACTGCAAGAATTCAGGCAATGAAAGCCTTGGAAATTTAACTAGATAATAGTTCTTTTGTAAATATTAGGTAAAAATGTTATTTATATGACCATTACGATTAAATAAAATGGTTCAATTTAGTTTGAAATTATTATTATATAAATTAGTCTATATATAGTTGTTTACAATATAGTGGTTGAATGCATTTAATTTTAATTAAACTTTGAATACATTTATTTTTACATGATTCATTTGAAATTTACTATAATTTTTTGAATATTTTTAATCCTACAAAATAATAACTAGTTTTTATTTATGATACATTACAGCGTTTCATTATTATGTGCCATATGTATTATTATTATCAGTAAAAAATTACAAAATTTTTGTAATTATTTGTTTATATATATTTAAACAAATCTATATGTTTATATACAAATTTTTGCTAGTCAAAAAGAATTTAATTATTAATATTCTTTTTTAAAGCAACTTTCTTTTATGGTGGATATAGAAAAGACTAACTGAAATGGAAGATGATTTACAAAACCATTTATTTAGATTTAAATAATAAATGATTATCATAACGGGATATAATGATGTATAACTAGTTACATATACGCAATGACATGGACTATAATACAATGATCAAGACTCTATTGTACATACTTTATTATATTGCCACCGTTGCTAAAAGCACTGTAATGTCATCTGGTTTACCACCTAAAAAATATAAGAGACATTGTATATATAGATACTAATCTTTGAATTAGTCTCGATTATTCTAAAATAAATAACAGAAATATCTTTGTTTAAAAAATTACTAAAATAAGATTAAATAAGATTTGTTTCAATTAAGATATAGTTACTTGTTTGTTTAGAAAAATTAGGAAGAAAAAAAAAGGGAAAGGAAAAACAACATATTTGTACAAATTTTTTATTCTAGATATAAGAATTAGAAATTAATTAAAAAAAGAATATAGAACAAAAATTAATTTACTATAAAATTATTACCAAAGTAAAAAAGATACATACATACATAAGCTATAAAAAATTGTGAAATGTATCATATGAATAAATTGATTATATTTTTTATTAAAATTTATGTACACTATAAATATGTACTTGATATTAATTCTGAAATAATTCTATATAATAGTTAAAGAATAATATAATTACATACCTATAGTATCAATTCCATTCTCTCTAGCACTTTGGGCAAATGGAGACATAAATGCGCCATCAAAAGCTAAACTACGAGCCATCCAAGCTATCGAATTGGCAACTCCTTGTATCTTAGTAGGATCTCTTTCTCCTTGAACTTTACGCATTTCAGTGATAAGTAATTGATCAGGCACATTATCAAATACCCCATCTGTTGCTAAAAGAATTACATCACCATCTTCAACTCCAAAACTTGAAGTATCTGCAGATTCTGGACTAGATATAAAACACAAATATAAAGGTACATTAAGAAAATGCTGTATTAAATATAAATTTGCAATATTTTTATATAGTATGATACCTGTCACTAAGCACCAGACCAGAATGTCCTGGAGGTGGAAGAGACAATTGAAATGGAGTATTAAAGTAGTGTTGTTGTTCGGAAGAACGATGAACTACTTCTCCTTTTCTTACAACTACAAAACCACTATCACCTATATTAGCTGCATAAATGCTACTTGTCTCTTTATTGAGAACTATGACACATGCAGTACTGCTACCTGGAATATTATCATATAACTGCATTAATGAATTTTTATTTTACTTTTTTTTTAAGTATAAAGTTTAATGTAAAATGTTAGAAAAGATTATAAAACACAAGTTACATTAATACCTAATATGGGTTGTTTATTTTCTAATAATTCATAGTAACTACGTGCTAATAAACCAGCTGGTTCAGAAGGTGTGAACCTGCCCATAGAGACCAGTCTTTCACAAGTTCTCATTAAGAAACTAGAAAATTCTCCTGGATCGATTCCATAATGCCTCCATCCACCTACACCATCTGCTACACCTAAAAGATCCAAAGAATTGTCAAATTCTTAGAATTATCAAACATTAGACTTATTTGAATATATTTATATATATTATTATTAATCAATAATATAAAAAGATTTCTAATAGAAAATTATCATTGATAAGTGAAATAAAAATGTATAATACAAAATTTATACGAATCTCATAAAATCAGTTATATGTAAATATAAGATAATGATGAACTTGATTATTTCTTGATAGTTTCAACAAATTAATATTACCTATTACTTCAACAGTTTTGAATTTGGCACTAAACCATGCATCATCACCGAACTGTCCCTTACGTATTCGTCCTCGTGCAAAATCTTTTGGAAAACCACACACAGCCGAAATGAAAGATGCTTCGCGACGTTTATTCACATTGGGATCGGCGCATGCTGTATAATTTGATATGCCATTCCATATCGCCCGAGACAGCAATCTCCCGGTCCAATAAATGGACTGCATCGTACGATGAGGCTCAAACTTTTGTGACGCACATCTTTAATAACTAAACGACGAATCTGCATGAATCGTGCAGTCAATTCACAAGCGTATCGGTGGCATGTTTTGTTGTTTTCGTTGGAAGTGCATATAACATCGATCAAATTTATCAACTATTCTCTTTATTGCACTGAGTATCGACCACACTGTTCTCGAATTCCAATCTATGCTTAAAGAAACAAAGATCGGTAACCACGATTCCAACTGAAACTATCCTCTGCTACCATGTAATCCGAGAAAGTATCTACTAGTGCTACTAACTAATCAAGTTGAACACCGTTAATATTGCACCTACATAACTATATACATATCTTGCATTTGACTGACTTCAGATTTATTGGTGGAGAGGACTTTCATAATTAAAGAATTTATTTTTGTCATTAAAGATTGTTAATGAATAAAAGTATAATAAAGACTATCAATAATTTTTAAAAATTTCATACAAAATAATAAAACTCTAATAAATAATATATTTATAAATAAGATAAGAATATAATTTTCATTTCTATTCTGTTGGTATCATGTTTAAGAATTGAATTAAAAATATATTATTATTATTATTTTTATTAATGAAAATAATCTTGTTAACATTACATAAATTAATATAAAATTTAAAACTTATATCATAATCGATATATAGAAAAATCGAATTATAGAAAAGACCTTGAAGTTGGTTACATAAATCGAAGAACATAATCTGCGATTCTCGAATGGATATCGAAGATTTGAAAGTTTTATATATGGAGTCAGCATATTCGCGAATGATGCTTAATAAAAGTGAAATTTCTAGAAAATTTTTTTTGAATTAAAATTTTGATTGTAAAAATCTGCAGTTTCATAGTTTGTAAGAAAATTGTAAATAAGAATAATGGAACAATAATCCATGAGTATCTATTTATTTTTTACTTTTTATATAAATTATATATTTTTGAAAGAATTTGGATTTTTTAATTCTAAAAGAAAGAAAATAAGAATGAAGATATATATTGTTTCATACATCTTGTACTTTTTTATATATATAAATATTTTTACTAAATAAAATAATAAAATTTGAGATACAAGAAAGATTTGTCAATTTATAAAAAAAATAAAATTCAATTTAGAATAGATATAGAATTTAGATATAAATATATTTTATATATATATATATATATTTGATATTAGATATATTAAATTCTGAATATAGTATGTATTCTTTTTAAATAATTTTCATATTTTTTCAGATAATACATAAATAAGAAACCAACATTTCAAATAATTGAAATAAAAATTGTTCAAAATTTTAGGAAGAGGATATATTGAATAATAGCAACATGTTTCTTCGAGTAAATCGCTTTACTAATGTTTATTAATAAACATTTCATATAGATTATTTTAATTCATATAATTTAATACCTGTTTGACGTTGTTTTTGTTGTTGTTGATGTTGCGATCAATAGTTTATCGTTATTTACACTATTCAGTATAAAATGCGAGTTCAAGATTAAATCACACCACTATGTTTTATGGACACTATCTGTCATCGATTAATAATTATCAATGCTTGTACTCAGGAAAATGCGAAGGGGGCAGTAGGGCAGTATTTTCGTTATCACTAGTGTTGTTGGTATTTAATTCTTTAGGGGAACCATTATTTATGTTACAATCTAGACTAAAATTATCGTCTAGTGGGCATTTGTTAATATTAGGCAAGTGATTAACATCGATTCCACGAACGTCGGGGAGCTTTTGTTGTTGGTGGGATTGAGCATTTTCAGTCTCGTCGTTTTCGAGACCGTTATCAGTGTAGGGTGGGGATGGATAGTAGCCGCGCTGCTGTATTGGCAGTTGTTCCACCGGCAGTTGGTGTTGTTGTTGTTGTTGTTGTTGTTGTTGCTGCTGTTGTTGCTGCTGCTGCTGTTGTTGTTGTTGTTGTTGACGTTGATGTTGTTGTTGTGACGACGGCTGCGGCTGC
>NW_006263620.1:65564-68640 GCF_000469605.1 Apis dorsata | reverse complement strand
GCGGTGGCGGCGGCGGCGGCGGCTGCTGTGGTGGCCGGTGTTGCACTCCGTCCTCACTAGTCCGTCGGGCTAGTTGTTGAGCTTGAATAAATGCATCACTAGAAAATAACAAGATTACACGAGCCCATTGGATCTATTCCACGACCACTAATGCTGCAAACACACGCCGCGGTACGCGCTGGTTACACCTTTCGATAAGCTCCTAATCGTCAATTCTCCTTCCCCATCCTTACACTTACCTTTCGTTTTTTTTTTTTATTCTTTATACACGCTTTTTTACGTGAATCTATAGGGTGGACTACGTGACATGTCCATTTCAATTATTTTCGATATTAATAAAATCGAAAACTTTTTTTTATTACAGATTACAATTTCAAAAAGTGTATAATCCAATGTATTTATAATTCTATTTTTTATTTAAATTGTTCTTTTTTTTTTAAATTGTTAAGATTATTTTCAATATTATTTTTATTCGAATTTTATAATTTTTTTATGTTTTTTTTTGAAAATTATTAAAATTATTTTTAACTTATTTGTATTAGAATTTGTCTTGATAAATATTTTTTTCAAAAAACAAATAAAAAACTTTAAGAAGAGAAAATCATAAGTATAAGTAGAAAAAAAAAATTCAAAAAAAACTATTTTGAGATCTTTTGAAAATCGTATTCTTTATGACAAAATAAAATTTTAAATAATAACGAAAATAATATTAGATTATGTCCAGGTAACCAACCCTATATATGGAACCGAGCAATCTATGCACGCGTTTTTATCAATTAAAATTAACCATCAAATACATATTATTTTTGAGAAAGAATAACGCGTGCATATAAGCACCCATGTGTTACGTATATAAAAAGCTTTTTAACCATTGCGCACGTGCGAAGCCTTGCAATTGCGGCCTACGAACGATATTGAAAGTACAACATATGTATATTACAATTTTGTTCTTTTATCGTACGATTAAAGCGATGATTAATAAGAAAAAAATTCAGATAAGGATAAGTGCGGAATTCTAGCACTTTTTAAATTACGTTTCAAGTATAATATATATATATATTTATTTTGTTTAAAAATTCATACCGAAAAAAGAAAAGAATTGTTTGTTTGCATTTGAGATCGAGAAGTTTCAGACATCGCGTAATTCGCAAGTTTCCACTATTGCTTTTGCCATGGATATATGCTATAAATGCTTACAAAGTTTCTGGCCATTCTGAGCTTAGAAAGAGAAGTAACATCGCGTCTTGTAGATGGCAGCACATTCATAGCGCATTGCACAAGCAACTAAAACAGTAAAATTAGCATGCGAAAGTTGGTGTGTAGAATTTTGTCAGAACGTTTCCTCTTTTCTTCTGTCTTCTGTGGAAACTCGAAGCAATGACGCTGTACGATTTTTATAAAATTGACAAAATCGATAAAATTATAACATCGATTCATAATTCTGCAATTTAACGAATTTTTTCAATTTTGACTGTTTGGCAATTTGATTTTTTGAAACTCTATTTTATCACTGGAAGAAAAAATTTGGAAGAACTTGAAAAAGTACCATATTCAATATAAAATAAATTTACAAATTTCTAGCGCAAATTAATTATTCGTTTTATTCATTTTCAAAGTAATTTAATCCTTAAAATAATTTCTTCCATTATTTTTGATAAATGGTTTAAAAAATGGTTTGATTAAAAAAAATGATCTCGTACTAATCCAGAAGAAAATACATCGAAAGATTTATTTTCAATAAATTTCTATTTTACTTCACCAATTATAATAATCTTTTTTAAATAATAAAATAAAAATTTGTTTCAAATCACAAAGGCAAATAGTCAAAATTGATGTTTACGATCGATGATGTTATTCGAAGATTCGGTTAAAAACGGACTTGCAAAATCTTGTTAGATGTGAAAGACCGATTATGCCGAGTCTATTTATATTCCGTTTCGACTTTCAGAAATATATTTCGACATTTGGGATAATATGGATGGATGGATATTTTGAAACGATTTCAGTCGATTAAATAAACCCATCGAGTATACCCATCGAGTAATTTGCTCCTAAAGCGTACTATCGCTTGGGCATGCACCAATCCTTATCTGAATGCGCGTTCATTATAGTGATGGGAATTATACAATCACTATATCTATATTACATGTATACGGGAATATGCTCTATTTATATATATATATATATAATAAATATGTATTATACTCGGAAGATCCTTGGAAATTTCGATTCCCAACACTAATCGCGGAACGCGATATTGCAGTGTTTTTCAACCTTTTCCGAGTTACGATCCCCTTTTACGATGTACAAATAACCCTCCCTTTAATTAAGGATAAAAAAAAAATTTTAAACGATCGAGTGAATTTTAAACGTACGTTCTTATTCTTAAATAATATGAAATATCGATAAAAATTAAATAAATTAAATACGTAATGACGTTACAGCGGTGCTTGGAAAACAATTGACTGAAGGGGATCGCGACCCATACGGGTTGGGAACCACTGGCGTAGAGGGAACTCTCTCGTAGGATTGCGAGGGATATTTGCACAGTAGTCTTCGTACCGAACGTCAATCTACCAAGCCCGTCGTTTCGTATTGAAAGAATCTGCGATACCTTTCACTATCGGGCGTTTCACCCCTAGTATTTGAGCCTCTGTCAGGGTCGGCAGTTGCATAGATACCCTCCTCCTTGTACATTTGATGGGAGTGTTGAGTGTGCTGATGGGTCCCGTAAGGACTTCGAGACGATGGTTGACAATATCTACCGTAGGTATCGTCACGGCCGCGGCTACATCTTCTGCTTCTACGTAGGAAATCGAATCAGTTCCTTAAGAAGTGTTAAATATTTCTTTTCTTTTCTTTCTTTCTTTCTTTCTTTCTTTGTTTCTTTCTTTCTCTCTTTTTTTGTATCGTGTTTCTTTTTTTCCCTGTTTCCATCCGCGTAGATTAGATTTTCGTGCAACGAACGAAAACGAATCGAGAAACGAATATCCCAAATAATGTAGTAGCAAGTCTCGAGATGGACACGGTATAAACAGACTCTGCATGTGAAACTTATGGAAGATGCAAGTCAATT
>NW_006263620.1:64242-65397 GCF_000469605.1 Apis dorsata | reverse complement strand
TTTTTTTTTTTTTTTTTTTTTTTTTTTTTTTTTTTTTTTTTTTTTTTTTTTTACCAATTATCCGTGTGATCGCGCGTTCGCCTGTAACGTATATAATTCTACGCTAATTCTACTGTATTCATACACGTATTACGATATCTGTTAGCTGTAATATATGTATATATATATATATATGCGCAAAGTTAGGAAGCAAAAGATACAAAAATGTAGGGTAAATAATTTATAAATGCATGTCCATAATTGAATTGAGGTTGAGTCTGGATGACTAAAATGAGTTCAAATGAATCATATCTTTTACAAAGTATTGATTTGTAAGCGTAAAAGAATTATACAAGAAAAAAAAATGTATCGAATCGAGGAATAAAAAAATCGTTTATTCATTTCATACGATATATTTTAATTAATTTTAGCGTAATTTCAAATATGTAAATAATAAATTGGACGTGCATTTATGAATTAGCCTGTGTGTGTATTGGCGAGAAATAGTAAGCAACGACGCACTGATAAAAGTAGTAGTAACAGATGCGATGGTGAAATAGAGAGAGAGAGAGAGAGTGAGTTGTGAGGTGCCAGCGTGTGAGTTTTGTCTGATTCAGTACGTTCAGAACGAACAAACGAGAGAAATAGCTCTGTAAATTTATCTTGCAATTTTGAGTGTGTCGTGTCGCTTTTAGAGATGACAGCCAATCAGAAAATTTGTTTCTCAACAATTTGTTCAAATTCAAGAAAATCAATCAATGCGCATATATAGTCATTCTCGAAAATATATTCGATTTAATTTATATCATCAAATTAAAATAACAAATTTTTTAAAGTATAAGATCCTTTCCAAATTTTAACAACGAAACAGATATTAAAGAAAAATGACAGAATTATTTAATAAGGAATAAAAGACAGAAATGTGTTATTCCTTGAAAGGAATAAACGAATCAAATAAACTTTTATAAAAAATTGTTTCACAAACTAGTCGAGTATTCTTATGATGAATCTATTGACGTATTATCTCGTGGATTTTGATGATTTTCAAATATGCTATAGAGGACAAAATTTTAAATAACTTTTTCCTATGCATAATCGATAATTGATTTTTAATTTTCGAAACTTTTGCAAGAAATGTTTGCTACTACTTCATTAAAATTTAAGCGTATCTATCGA
>NW_006263620.1:61798-63824 GCF_000469605.1 Apis dorsata | reverse complement strand
TTTTTTTTTTGCAAAAGTTTTAAAAATTAAATATCAACCATTTTTAAATACGATAAAAAATTATTCAAAATTCTTTTTGAAAATTCTTTTATACATAACGCATTTAAAAATCATCAAAATTCGCAAAGGCATCGTCGATAGATCGATCATTTTTCCAACATAAAACCGTTTAAGAATTCACGAATTATACAAATTTGAAGGAAACGATCGTTTTAAATCGAATTTTGTAACTCGCTTTTATCGAGAGAAGCTTTGCCAAAGAACGATAACACGAGATCGAGAAATGGTAACAAGCGACGCGAACGTCGAATATGAACGTGAAGCAATGGCGAAGCTTGTTATTTTTCGCTTATCAGTTCTTACCCTTGGGAAGACTCGCTACAAACGGACGAATCTTTTCTGTAGGGACGATCTGCCTCGCTCTCGGACATCCTCATGTCCTCGGATCCGCTTGGACTTCTGTTACGCGCCGAGTGCCGTTCCAGCTGTTTGATCAAATCCTCCAAATTTCGTATACGAATCACACCGCAAGACGGCACGTATTCCTCGTACTCCTCCTCCGCTTGGCTGTCGATATGCTTTATGATGTCTTTGCGATACGAATCCGTGGGATAACATTCTGGCAGAGGTTCCGTTAATAATTCGGTCAGAGGTTCCGTCAAGGCCTCGTCGTCCATTGGAGCGGATGTTGTTCCAGATGTCTCGCGTTGATTCGCGGCCATCCTCAACGCCTCGATAATATGCTCGTGGTAACCGTTCAGTTGATCCAAAGTGCGTTCCACGCTGGCTACCGCCCCTCCTCCCATACCTGGTTTAATTAATCATTGTTCCAATTAACGATCGATATTTTTGCGCTCTTTGTCTAAGATGTATCTGAGGTTAAATACGTGTGTAAGTATGGTCGATGCAAGTAGCTCGATTTTTTCTTTTTTACACGGTGATCCTGAATAAAATCGATTTTGTGCTCGATCGATAAATCAGGCTTTCTCGGCGCTAGTCACTTTGCGATTTGATAAAAAGTTTTATACTAGATGTCGTCATTTGAATATTTACGATGGAGAGATTTCGAGAGATGGAGAAATTTTGTATTTTCTTTTTCCATTCTTTTTTTTGTAACGATAGCGAGAAATTTTGGAAGATTTGATAGATACGATTTACTCAATCGATAAATTAGCATTTCTCGATTCTTTGTCACTCGACACGATAAATTAAATGTTCACAATGAAAAAATTTTGCAATATTTGAGGTTAAAGTCCATTTTGATCGATAGATCGGTTTTTTTTATTCCAACATATTAGTTTGTAACGATATTTTGGAAGATTTGATAAAAATAATTTTGTACTCGATCGATAAATTTTTCTCTTTTTATCACATGATCGAACAAGTTTATATTGGTATCGCGATCTAAATATTTATAACGAAAAAAATTTGATAGATTAAAATTATTATGTTATAAATAAAAAACAGAATTATTCATAATAGATTAAGAAATACTAAATCAAATTTTTTTACAATTTTGTTGACAAATATTCAATTGTATTAATCGACTAGATTCAGAATCCTAGAAATTAAGCGAGAAATTCGAGCTCGTTGCATTCCCCTTTACGAGTGAGTTATTGCCCCACTTATTCGTATAGGTTCATCAACCATTACAATACCATAACCACCGTGTTTCTTTAAAATTCCTTTCTCGGGCAACTTTGTGAGGTTGTTCGGCAAATCGATGAAAGAGACAACCTCGTCCGCTCCTGTATCTCCATCTTCCTCGCTCATACCTGGCCTCTTCACCTGCGACTTATGCTCCCTGAAAATTTCAATGTAAAACAACATTTGGTCTCCCTGTCAAACCTGATAAATCCAATTAGATTTAATTCATAGACGAAACGTTCAAAAGATATCCCTTTTTCCTTACTTATCGATCGAGTCAATCGTCAATCTCTTATCGCGATACCATCACCTTTGAACGTTAAGCCTTTGCCATAATTGATCATATTATATACGTTGCACGTTTTGCCTTTGTAAAAAT
>NW_006263620.1:53112-61754 GCF_000469605.1 Apis dorsata | reverse complement strand
TTTTTTTTTTTTTCCCTCGTACTCGGGAAAGGCTCTCTTTAAACCGGTACAGTCTCGTAGTTATAGTCACGTTCGTGTTCGTGCCTCACTTCCAATCGAAATTATCAATTAAAACGTGACACGAACGCGAACACGACAATAGTTCGTATCTTTTCCTTTGACTCTGGTTAAACGCGGAGAATTTTGATAAGATGCACACGTGCTTTTCTTTCTTTTTTTTCCCATAAATTCGTGCGCTTTAAAGATCGCGATGTAATAATTTCAATTCGTGATTCATCGAATCCAAACATGCTCGATCGTTGAGTATATATAATTAGCAAGTGAACAACGGTATATTGGAATTTTATGTTTGATCCTTTGCTTGCAAAATATGTGATAGTATTTCTCTTTTCTTTTTTTTTTTTTTTTCTTTTTTTTCGAAACAATTAAACAGCTGCAATCGGGGTTTTTCTACGGATGCGTGTGCTGTAAGTAGCATACGAGGCATGCTTGATAAATCCTTCATTATATCGTTTATAAAGTGATATAATACGTATTCGTTAATAACCATGAGACCCGATGATTGGTGCGGCGCATTCGAAAGGAAAAACATGCAGTGCCAAGGTGAGAAGATGTGGCGTGTAAAATATTTTATGCATGCAATTTAATTTCTTCTACTTGGACTATAGCGTGCGTGTCGAAATGATAGAGTACGATGAATCAGATTTGCTGAAATCAGAAGCGTGTTGCAGCGTGTGGGCGTATGTGCGATGTACGCGCGTGAAAATTAATAATCACGTTCGACTTTCGATTAGATTTTTGCAAGTATAAACAAGAATCTGAAAAATATAAAACTTAACTTGCAGAAAATGATAATTCCTATGTTGAACGGATGGGTGAACGTATATATATATGGGGTTGTAAAATTGTGCGAGATTATTTTGTGATTCAGAAATATTTGAACTTCGGAATAGATCGGAATAATTCGGGAGAAATCGGGTGAAATCTCGATTTTCGTAAAATATTTGAGATATAAGCACGAGTTGATTTCGGATTAGTTCGGCATTAATCGGGTATGATCGGCTCGAGAGCCCGAAATCCAATTAATAAGGTGTTCAGCCGATTACGAACGATTATTGCCGAAGCGATCCGAAATCTATAGAAGGTATATGAGTATATATCGAGATTTTTCCCGATCTCATCCGAATTTTTCCGATCCGTTCCGAATCTATTACAAATGTCTGTTTGAATGAAATCGAAAGATGTCCACCCTGTTGTAAAAAAAAAATTTGGGCCAAATGCATCGTGCCGTTATGCAATATTATCTTGAACATTTTCATTTTTTTCAACTGAAAATCCACAGAAGAAGGGAGAACGAAAAAATATTTAGCGACAAACGAAAGGATTATTCCTTCATCGTCTCTTTGTGTTTGCTTTTATAACAATTGTACAAAATGTATCGCTACTGCTGCATTCCTAAAAATCAGTGCAGTTACACAATGTTCACAAGTTGACTTTACGTAGGTAAAAATGTGTCTTATCACAGTGTATATTTGCACGCATGTGTACATATGTGTGTAATGTGTGTAAATTTATCGCTGCACGGAAGAACAAGATATCCAAATAAGCGAAACGCCCGTAAGTGATAATCTTTCTTCCATGCTGATGCGACAACATTCGTGACTCATTCCACGAGCGGAGAGCATCTCTGACCGCTTCGACAAAGTGTGAAAACAAGGCAGGACAGCTTTTCTAAATTTACAAACGTCACGATTAATTTCTTAACGATTCTCGAGTCGAATTCGATGCAGACGAGTTACGCAACATCGCTAGAAGATCTCGATGAGGTAACAATTTCACGTGATTTGGCAAGTTTATCATTTTCCAATGATGCAATACACGCAATATTTTAATAATCACAATGTTACAACGTACTTCTTGCTTCTTATACATCGCATAACCAATAAATTTTTCGATCGATATCGCGACGAGTGCTTAGTTTAAAATTATTATATTTATATTTTAAAGTATACGAAAATAAATTGAGACGCGTTCCCCATCCAAGATTTTTCGAATCGATTTTTTCGAAGATTGGCTGGCCTGCCCCGCTTGGAACTATTGTTGTGTTCGAGTCTTGAGATCATCGATCAACTATAATGGTGACATAACGGCGAGACACATGAGACTTACTTGACTCTTGGCCCGTCTGCGGTGGCGACGTTATTCGGGGGTCGAAACACCACGCGCTGGGTCTCGCCGCGGCTAGAAATATACTAATATAGGCATGCCGCGGGTATTTCACCACGAGTTTAACCCCTTGTGGTCGGATTCCACGCGACGAAATTTTCCGAACGAGCGTATTCCTCGTTTCCATTAATACAAGAAGAGAAGCTTTAGTAGTAGATAAAAATAGGATCGGATCACGAGTATTGTTGGATTCGTATCGTTAGATTAGATATAGTATTGCACGAATTGTAGGCGTAAGTTTAAGAGAAGGAAGAAAGATATAACTATTGTTTTTCTCAAAAATTATCCACGACCACAAAGGGTTAACCTTTCAACCGATGACGTGAGCGATTAATATTTTCGATGTTTGAAAAATCTATCCCATTTGTTTAATTATCTTTTTATTACGTAATTTTATTTCTCTCACTTTTCCTTAATGTTCGTCAATATGTATCAGTAGAAAATAAAATTACAATTCGATTCTTCAAAAATGATAAACTAATTCTTGCCTATCTTCTTTACTATTGAATTAAACAATATAAGATAGAATTGAGAAAAGAATATTCGGTATCCATCCTTAATCCTTTCACGTCACTGGTTGAAGGTTAAAGGTGTCTAGCAAACGCGCAGTGGACGGTGTCGGTATTCTCAGATTCTCTTATCTCGTCGACGAGTCGTCTTCCCCTTTTTCTCTCGAATAATACGACACAGTGCACAGATAGCAAAAATACGAGAATGATGAAAAGAATCGCTCGAGTATTTCTTTCGATCAACAATTTTTAAAATTTTCTTCTTATAATATTGGAGGAATTTTTTTTTTTTCAAGAAAAAGATCGAACAACGAGGGAAGATGGCTCGTCACGAGAATTACGCATATCGTTATAAATTCGGTGAGCCAGGATGAAACGAAAAGATTCGAAATTGTACGATTATTATTATTATTTTTTTCAGATAAAAAAAAATCGATATTCCAAGATTTTACGCGCGAGCACAATTCTTAAATATTTCGTTTCACCCCAAGCAGTCGTCGTCGTCGTCGTGGTCGTCGGTGAATTTGATTTTGAAAAATTTTTTCCACGTATAATAATAATAATAATAAGAAAGCAACGCGGAAATTCCGTCGAATAAATGAATAATCTTGTTGATGTCGAATGAATGCCGTGTGACATGAATTCGTGTGACGCAAACATCGAATGGAAAACCAATGTATAAAGTATATAGAAGCGTATATGTGTCTTTGGCGATCGTTGATGGATCCTTTTTTCTTTTTTTCTTTTTTTTTTTTTTCAACACTAATTGCAGGGGTCTTCCCTAGATTATCTTTCAAAAAAGCGTATTTCTTTCAACACGTAATAATCCTCATATAATTTTCCATAAACTTTCAACTCAAGTGTCAGCTTAAGGATCATTTCAAGAACCTCGTTTCTCGTTTCCCCTAAAAAAAATATATTTTTAAAAAAAGAAAGAAAAAAAAACCACTTTCATTACAATTTTTTATACAATTGATGATCCTTATCCTTGAGGATAAACAATAATTTCAATTTTTTTTCACTTTTTCCAATTTCGAAAGTTCGAAAAAATTGATCTCCTTTCTTTAACTTAAGAGGAACCAAGAAACAGGTTTGCAGATTGCGCTCCAGAGATTTGATGCACAATTTTTCTTTTTTTCTTTTTTTCGTTCGAAAGATCGAAAAATCGCTATATATATATTATATAAATCAGATCGAAAAAAATCTAATATCGCGATGAATCGTGTCTAATCTGCGTGTCTAATTAACCGAGGTGGTTAGATGGGGAGGGGAGGAATTGTTTTCTCGAAAAAAAAAAAAATATATATAATATATAACAGTGTCTAGCCTGATTTATTATTTACTTGGAGGACAGGAGGAGGGAGGAACGAAACGATCGGTCGTACCTGCAATTAGGCATACTGCTGAAGGTGAGGATCTTGTTGTTCACGTTGTCCAGTACGGCGTGTCCCGGGTGATGGTTCCCGGATACGCCGCTGTAACCCCTCTGCGGTGGTTTCTTCACGTACGGCTGGTCGTACTTCTGGACGGTGCTCTTCCTTCTGCGAGAAATTCGCCGATTACGAGGATGCGTGGGCCGCGGTCACGGTGAAAGACCGACAGAAAAGAACGATCAAGGAAAGCGCATGCTAAATAAATAATATCTACGAGGGAGTGAGGGAGGGAGGGACACGTTCGAGCGAATCTCCATGTTTCGCTCGTCTTTCTTTCCTTTCGCTCGTCCTCGGCTAACTGTGTATAATAAACTTTCTCAAAATTGATCTCGAAATTTTGAACGAAAAGGAATTTTGCAAGTCGACTCCCTTCGAAAAGGTTTAATAATAATCGTGTGAAATATTGCGTGCTCCACAAGAGATAGTAATCTATAGTAATTACATATGTGTGTCGGGCTTAAACGTATATATATATATGAATGTATTCGTTAATTTTCGTTCGTGAAAAATTGAAGAATTAATCAATTGAATAGAATGACAGAAAAGAAAATAACAATTAACGTAAATTTTTAGTTGTCGATAATTATTAATTAAAATTCTGAGAAAAATATGGCCATATCATACATATATATTGTTCAATTTTTTTAATAGAAAGATATACGTTTAATCCGGACATTTTTTACGTTTGAATCATTATAATGAAATGGTGGTTGGCTAGCGAAGCGAGCGCGTCTACGGGAGAGAGAGTGGGGGGAAGGAAGGTTTTTTTACAGAGGGAGCGGTGATCGCATGCGTAAGAACAAAAGATAGATAACCAGTCGAATGGTACACCCGCAGCTGGTCTTAGAGCCACTCGTGTGAGATCGTCCTCCGCTGCAGTACCCATCAACTCAAATACTCAAAATCAAACGACAAAGACGTAGAGACGGGCAAAAAAGTGCCTTGAAGAATCGTGAAGCTTGACGCGCGTGCGTTCCATGGGGGTGAAGAGAATACAATGTTTTTTCTTTTTTTTTAGATTTAGTTGGAATTGAATAGATAGTTGAAAATTGTCAAATCATTCTTATCAACAGGTTTATTAAACGCGATCACCCTGCTGTAACGCGGGTGCAACCTTTAACCGATACCAACACGGTTCAGATCGGAAATTTTTCTTTGGCAAAGTTAATTTTTCTTTTTTTTTTTATTGTTTCTCGTTAAAAAAAGAAAATAAAAAAATATTGGACCGTTCTAATTAATCGATATCAGTTAACGGTTACGATACACAAAAAGCTTTGAATCAATTGCAGACGAGTAATACACGTCGAGTGAGCCAATTTTTGCGAAAGCGATTCAAATGAACCTGATGATGGTTCGCAGCGGCAATCGCTTAAGCAGCTTATACAGCGTAATCGTGGCAACGATCAGGTGCATACATACATTTTCGAATGAGCGTATTTAGAATAGAGACAATCGCGTAGAGAAACGTTTGAAACGCGATATCTGTTCGTTGCGACGAGTTTGAATTTTCGCGCGGTCGCATAAGCTAGAGATATTGCGACTTATTGCTGCGCGGATAATGCAGAGAGCGCTTTATCGATAGGACAAAGAGATACACAGAAAGAGAAAGAGAAATAGAAAGAGAGAGAGAGAGAAACAATAGAAACATTATTTAAAAAAAAAAAGAAAAAAAAAAGTTGAGAAAATACGAAAAGAACAATATATAAGCGTAAAAGAGAAATAGACAATAATAGTACGGACTCTAAAAGATATACATGTAAATATATATGTACGACGTATGTAGATCGTAAAAAAAAAATAATAAAAAACACATACATATATATGTGCATATATATACATATATATATACGCATACAAAAGAATTTTCTACGTGTATGTTTCTGCACACTAACCTGAGACAGAGGGAGTAGTTTTTATGTACTACGACTGACCTGTAGCAGAGAGCCATCAGAGCAAATACTATGAAAACACCCCCTACCACCGACATGAGCACACCAACTAAAAATACAGTGTTAGAGCCGTGGTAGTTCTCTGTGACGATCAAACGTTGGTTAGTTACATCGTTAGTTATCGCAGTTTTTTGAGATCGTCACGTGTCAAAGAGATACGTCAGGACGAGAGATCCGATGATGATAATAATAATAATAATAATAATAATAATAATAATAATAACAACAAAAATCAAGAATCAAGATAATCAAGAACGAGTATACCATTGTTCACGCAGATGCGAGTATATACGGATGATATATTTTGGTATCCGAGCGTCCCACAGCATGCAGACAGACAGAGATGGCAGTGACAGACAGAAACAGACAAGAAACAAAGAAGCCAGAATCAGCACATATACATAATACATATAGACGTAGTTTGTTATACAAGTACACACCATTGATCGTATCGACGCGATATCCGGATACTTTCGACTCATCACGCCAAAAATATATCGTATACATATATATATATCCCTCGATACAATGGGTGTAAATCATTTTTTTCATTCTATGTGACAACCAATTTTCCCTATTCTCTTTCTTCGCTTCGATCGAGCCTTCGATTATCGACGTTAGAAAGAGAGAGAGGTTAGATATTCTCGTCGTGTTTTGCGAGTCGAAAGACCCTTTGCCAACTACTTTTCTCAGATTGACATCGACGAAGACACGAATCGGGGAATTCGACGCGATCAAATCGATCCGTTATAGGTATTTTAAAGGTTATGTTTACTCTTCAACACAACGATTCTTTCGATCAGAGACCGACGATTCGTAGGGGACGACGTTCGTTTCTTCGCTAATCAGCCTTATTCATGCTTTTATAGGGCATACAAGCAGCTGGCACATTGGCGTTGTAGTGGATCGTGTATGAGATATCGCACTCTAAGGGACGAAAATTAATTATATCTCGTCTTCTTTCCTTCAACGATATAGGCAGTGTACAATATATATATCTCCATCTTTCGTCCCTTGGTATGCGAGATCATCGAGTGGAAATGTGAGATCCCTCGCTCGTGCAGCATAGTCACGATCTCATCGTGATCATTCAAACGCGCTATGCGAGCACGAGCACATTCAGAGCACACCATCGAAGAGAAACAGTACGATAATATATATATATATATATAAATATATATAATATGTATATTATTTATATATGTATATACATATACGAGTAAAACACATCGATTAAGTAAGGCTAAGATGAGTCAATATTATGAGAGCAATTTGATGGCCGCGTGCGATGCCTCATCATCCAGCTAGCCACGAATTACTTGACAATGACAGGCGTTGGTCGAACCCACTCAAGAATTTTATTTTTTTGCTACTGTACCTGTAGCAAACAGCCATTAGTGCAAAACAAATGAAGACTCCTTTGACCACACCCACCAGGATTAATACCATCGTCCCGGTGCTAAGAGTGTTGTTAGTTGTTTCTGAAACGACCATTACATTTTGTAATCTACCAGTGTGCCAGATCGGTGGATGTTGGATCTCGGTAAAATGGAGATCCTCTTCCATTTTATCTAGCTTTTCTAAGGCAATGCTACGCACAATTTATTCTCTCGTGAAAATTATATAAACGTTGCGAGGAGGATCTGCGATCATTCCTGAGAAGAGATTTGCTTCTATGGACACGTAACCCTACGAAAAATTATTCCAACATCGTTCCTGAAACGCAACTGAGGCCAAGGTTATGCAGATTGGAATTTTTTTTTCTCCATAGATTTTTAATTGTACATCGAAGTGATAATTGCTAAACATTTCGTTAATTGTTGTATATGTTTGACTAATCGTCTTTATCTTAATTTCTATAAATTAGCAGGAAGGGAATTATACCTCAAATTTTCACAAGATAAAATACTTAATATTCCTTTTTCCTTCCAATATTTAACTTTTCATTGATCTTCTTTATATTTTAAGACAACAAATAAAATAATCGATTTTCTATTACAAATTCAATAATTCTAACAATACCAATCTGCACAAACTTAGTCGAAGAAAGGAGATCAAAAATTATGCATCGCAAGTGAGCTGGATTACAATATCTATCATGTGTAATAATACACAATTTTCCTTGAATTCGATTCAATTGGAGTGTATACAGTGAACAATTCGTAATCCATTTCACTGAAGAAAAAATAATCTTGAAGAATATCCAATGAAGGCTCATCGATAAGGGGTCTTGCTAAAAATCGCCATGTGAGAAACGTGGTTAAAATCGTTGGTCGAGCAATTTTACCTGCAACGTGCGATCATTCTTCCCCCTCTCTCTTCCTCGAGAGAGAGAGAGAGGAGTTTCAGTGGACAATCAAAAGTGGATAAGTGTAATCGAGTAAGCTTATCTACCCCGTATTCTGTATATATACGCATATACATGTATACGTGTCGAATTTTTATGTGCACAGCTGATGGTATGGCCCCAAATAATCAATGGCGGCTAAACGGGATAAGGGACGAGTCTTCGTCTTATTCGTGAA
>NW_006263620.1:46261-52879 GCF_000469605.1 Apis dorsata | reverse complement strand
TTTTTTTTTTTTTTTTTTTTTTTTGGATCATTAGGTACGGTAGAATTTTTGGATATCTTCTAGAATTCTAATTTATTGTCCTTTTCTTTTTGGAAAAAGGGAAAAAATTTGTCGATCTCAAATATTCACCGTACCCAGTAATCACTTGCTTATTCGTTTATTCTTATTCTATTATGTTTCTTTATTCCTTCTTAAATAGGTTATAAACTAGAGTTAATAAGAAATTGAAGCTAAAATTCCAGCTAATAATCTCGCTTCAATTTCTCATTCCATGTAAATGTAAATTTTCTTAATAAAATCGATCGATTTCTAACGATTATTTACATAATCGCAACTTACCGTAGGGGGTCTCTTTTTTCACTAATTTAGTATCTGTACCATTTTTACCGGCCGCTTCGGTGCTAGACGTTATCGGCGGATGAGTCGGGATATCCTGCTCTATGGAGCAATCTGGTCCACTCCATCCAACGTTGCAATAGCAGTTGTTCAAATTCGTGCACACCTTTGCGAGAACAAATATATTTATTTCGTTTCATTTCAAATTTATTTTTATTACTTTTTACGGCGAACAAAGTTTTCTTAAAGTCTTACTTACTCCATTTCCCGAGCACTCGTGATTGTTGTGATTGCTAGGACACCGTTCGTTGCCTATGAGCGGATAAAGGCTCATGCACGTTTGGTTCACGCAAATCTGAAACAAACAAGAGTTAAGCCACGTGTCACGTGCAATAACTTACAAGCTTTCTTCCATCCTACTCGTTCTCGTTTTGACAGAGTTAACATGTAGATCGAAAGCAAACAGCTTTGTTTCCTTTCTATTCCGTGATTTTGCATAATCGGATTAATAACAAGGATGATTACCATAGAATACCGTATTAACAAGTTTAAGTTTAATACGAAGTTCGGCCTTACCAAGTTGTCCCCGCAGGATGTTCCATCGCGAACCAATCCCATGCCTGGCATTTCGGATCCTTCCACCTTTCCAGTCGTGGATCTTTATGAAAAATGTAAATGTTATTTTAGAATATTTGAAGGGTAAGGAAAAAGGAAATGAAAAAAAATATAAAACGCTTACTTGCATTCGTATTCCTCGCCTTTTATCGAGATTATAGTTCTAGAATGATCTATTCCTATTATCGTTGGCAGTTTTCTACCTTGTTGACACTGTAACGATCCGCAACGAACGTTCCTAGGGAAATTATACAAACGCTTTATAATTTTTCTTAGGATTAATTTTTATGTTGTATTACACGTTTTATTATCCAAAATTTAAGGAATGATTTTTCGAGGGAAGATAAAACGAAAATTAAAAATAAGATAATTCCGTTTTTAGTTTCTTCGTTGAAAAGTTTGATTTTATGAAAATTATTGAAAATTAACATATCGTGAATGATGTGAATCGACGTTTTTCGATTTTCAAAAGATGGAAAGATATGAATCTACGTTTTTTGATTTCCAAGCGTTGGAGACAAAAAACTTGAATCCATGTCTTGTATCCCCACGTCTTTTGATTTTCAACGGTTGGGGATAAAAGACGTAAATCTTCCTGTTTCAATTTCCAAGCGTTGGAGATGAAAGACGTGGATCTATATATTTCGATTTCCAAGCGTTGGGGACAAAGGACGCGAATCTAGGTTTTTTGTTTCTCAATCGTTGGGGACAGAAGACGAAAGAATCTACGTCTTTTGATTTCCAAGCATTGGAGATGAAAGAATCTAGGTTTTTTTTGTTTCTTAACTGTCGGGGACGAAAGAATCTACGTCTTTTGATTTCCAAGCGTTGCGGAAGACGCGAATCGATTCGCGTCTTTTGTTTGCCAACTTTTGGAGACAGAAAACGCGAATCTTTCGATTTCCAAGCGTTGGAAATCGTGAATCTTCCTCACAAGGTGCTTACGTTCCAACGTCTTTCGTTTAACAATTCTTGGAGACGGAATCTACACGAATCTACATCTTTCGATCTTGTCAACCATTGAAAAAAGAGGATACGAATTTTCCTCACAACGTGCTTACGTTCCAACGTCTTTTGTTTAACAATTCTTAAGGGGCAGGAAACACGAATCTTTTGATTTCCAAGTATTAGAATCAGTAAACGTGAATCTATCCTTTCCAAGCCATTCCTTACATTCCAACGTCTTTTGTTTACCAAACTCTTGGGATCAGAAAACGTGAATATCTATCTCTTCCAAACATGAAAAAAGAAAAAAAAGTAAAATTACAACCATGCCAAAACTGTTCATCCACGATACATTAAAAATGAAATTAAAAATGAAATTAAAAACGCATATATCATTACTCTATCTTACTCTAGCTCGCATTTGATGTAATGACCGGAGGAGTCAGTGCCACAGTGTCCGCTCAGCGATCCCTTGGAATTGAATTGCTCGAAGCACTGTTGGTCCGCGGCAACGCCACCGTATCCCCATATCTGCTCGCATTGAAGATTCAACGCCGGGCAGACACCGTTATAACAATATCCATCGTTGTTGGAGCAAGGATTTCCGTTCTTCTTGTAGACGTCCGTCGGGCATTGGCCGGTCTCGCCTGTGCACACTTCCGGAAGATCGCATTCGTTGGTCGATTCCCGGCACACGACGCCACGCGCGAGCAGCTGCATTTTCAAAATCGCTCGAGATTAGATCTCAGCCGAGGTTCGAGCAGTCCAAAGCAGTGATTCCGTAGAGTGTAGAGAAGAGAGAAAGAGATCTTGATCTCCCTATCTATTTACCCTCCTCGAGCCTCTACACACCTTCTGTCCGCTTCCATTTATCGACGCGTTTATTGTACTCGTGGCTATCGGGCACGTACATCTTTAGGCAGAGAGGGGGAGAGGATGGAGGCGGAATGTTTGACGTGGAACGTATCCAAGATGTTGATCCGCGATAGAAATTGGAGAATTGCGGAGTGAGCGAGGGGAGAGGCGAGGAGGAGAAGAGAGGGGAGGGAGGAAGTGGAATGCAGGAGAAATGTTTTACCTTACAATCGCTGCAGCAAGGGCCGGTCGCGCATTGCGCTTCGGAGGTGAGTCTGCAGGTGATCGGATCGCAGCAGGGGTCGTACTCGTGACACTCCTCGATCGATCCGCAATCACATTGCTCTCCCTCGTCGATTACCCTGTTTCCGCAAGATCTCCTCACTTCGACCTGAAACGTACGATGAAAAATGAGCTTTGCGTTTCCTTGAGACAATTTTCTTTAACAGGCTTTTCGTTTCATTTCGTCGAGATCCTGATCGAAGATGAATTTACGTCGATCGATCACGCGTGATCCATGAAAAATATAGTTAAAAAAAGAAATGGAATAGTAAAGTGAAAAATTATGGGCAATAAAAATTGAGTAATGCGAAAATGTTTGAAGTTTTCTTTACAATATTTGCAGATTGATAGATTGTTGATTCAAAGATTGAGTTTCTATATATGATCAGTATTATATAAATATTGTCGTGTGAAAAAGATTTAAAGGCTCTTATTGATGAGATTTGTATAATTTCTTGTGAGATTTGTGAGATCTCTTGGCTAATTATTAACAAATGTTATATAAAAATGTCGGTGAGTAATTGAAGCTTACAACTTTATCCTCGCTTCATCTAATACAAACTTCAATTGCTTATAATTCAATAAAGAAGTGTTAATTAAGAATTTTTATATTTGTTTCTACAATCAAAAATTGTTCTTCAAATATATTGACATCGTGTACAGAGGACAGAGATTCGAATTAAAAGCTGGCTTGAAATGAAACGAGTCGAAGATAAAAAAAACTTTACATTTAAGATTAGAAATCGATAGGAAATACTTATTGAAACTTTCAAGCACCCTCGTGATTTGTTATCGTAAAATTGGGTTCGATGGGCTCGTTTCGTTTCAAACCGTAGATTTATTTGTTCAATCCTTTTACCTCGTTTGGTTTATTTAAAAGACAAAAGCCGTTTCCGCTTCTTAACACCTCTATGTAATCTGTTTTACTACATTCGGAAAACGTGTACGGCTGTACGTTCTCCAATCCAACGATCGATTGAGCCATGATGCATCCGTGCCATTCGCGGCAGATACATTCGCTCCCTGGAGAAAATTACATTTTAATGAAAAACTTGTCTTGAACTATGATTGGAATGGATGAATTTTTCATTCACGAATTAATCGTTCTGACAAATAGGAAGAATCAGATAAATAAATTCTTATGAATAAATTGCAAATGTTTATGCGAAATTAAATCTTTAAAGAAATGGAACTTAAATAAAGATTCGTTTCGTTTAAGCATTATAATGAAAATTGAGACATTTTGTGTGTTATTACATATCATTTTGTAAAATTTTGTACATTCAAATTTTGCATAAATGTATAAACATTTATATATAAGAATACAGTTACAGATAGAATGTTTTCTAGGTTCTTTAAATATTTTACCGAATTCAGGTAAACTACTGAATTTCAGATTTATTCGTCAGAACGTTAATTTATTAAAGAAACTATATTTGTAAGAGTAGAAACTAACTTCCATCGTCATGGCTCATTCCTATATTGTGGCCGATCATGTGAGCCATAGTACCGGCTAAAAGATGAGGCTCGTATGTATTCAAATCGACGCTAATTCCTACGGATTTTTGTTTGCAGATAGTCGAAGGTATGGCAACCCCTGATTCTCCACCGGCGAACGTTTCACCCCTGTGTATGATTCGAATTTCAATCTCGAGTCAGTCTCAGAATAGATTAAATGAAATTCATTCGACGAATACTTACGTGAGTAATTGAGTGGTATCACGAGGAACACGGAACATCGTTCGCATCATGTAATCGTTTAAATTGAGCAAAGCGAGATCGATATCCATGCCCGTCGCGATTTCCGCCTGGTTTATGCCCTGCCAGGTTTCGATGTATATGACGGAGACTCTAGTATTTAACGTGCGGAAATACTGTGAAAAAGAAGATTGAAATTAATTGAAATTCTTTATTCGCGATTATTATTGTTATAAAAGTAAAGATTGAACGAAAAAAATCGAAACTCCTTTACTATTTTCTAAATTTTTCGTTAGAACATCGGAAAAATATACGTTGAAAATTATAAAAAGTAATTTTCGTTTCATCTTGATTTCTAACCTATTACACTCACCATATCCGCGATATTAGCGACTTGGATGGCATCGTGAACAACCTCCGCTCTGGTGCTACCGTTCCTCTTCTCGAACTAAAAAATCAGGAAAAGAGAATATTTTTGTGAGGCTCGTAAAGGATAGTAAGATATCTAGCGATCGATTTTACGTTTTTATTTACGACAATTGATATCGTTAAAGTCAATAGTATCGATTCGTTTTACGTTTCCGACATTCGATAACTATTATTGTTGAATTACGCGAACACGTCGGGAAGGATGAAGTGAATTTAGAACCAGTTCTTCGAAACTTGCTTCAATGACGTCGTCGCGCTTTCCTTTAACGATTACAACCGTAATTGGCACTCTCTTAACTCTCATTGCTTTTGAGGACACGTTTCGCGCACTTTGCCGTCCAATAACCATCAAAAGTGATCGAATAAAGTACTACAAATAGTGGAAATATTACAAGTGTTCGATATTTTAAAATTACTTACTCGGAATAAATCGGAAAAATTCGGATAGGATCGTGATACTCATCTTGAAAGCTCCAATATAAATCGGTTCGAATCGTTAAATTTTTTTTAGCCGATCATGCCCGATCATTGCCGAGTCGATTGGAATCCAATAGATTCGGGATCCCGTCCGATCATGACCGAATTTCTCCGATCAGTCCCGAAGTTCTAGTTTCTCAATCACGTGACCATCGCGCACGATCCTTAAGACATAAAACACAAAGAAGAAATAGTATAAAGTTTCAATACCATAGCCTTATCGATAATGATGGCAGTTTCGATGTATTTGGTTGTTTCACGGACGTCTCTCTTGTATCGATCGGAAGTGGTCTCCGATAGCCCCAGAACATGTTTCTGCCGGCGGTTCTTTACACGCCACTCAAGATTTCCCGAGTTAGCGCAGCCTTTGTTAGCCTTTGTTCGAGCTTCAAATATAACGTGAGGATGTTTCTGCTAAAAGAGAGGTCTGCATATAGTTAACATTCTCCGAGCAGCCCGCCGCCCGCCTTTTAACGCCCGTTCCTCTATTCGATTATGGCTTATAACCAGTAGGGCCGCGGGCTTTTTGTTCCCGCATCTGCGCGAGGATCATGACCTACTATCGGCTTCGTCCAACTTTTTCTCGGTTAATTGTTACGTAGCGCTATTTGAAAGAATCCACCGAACCTTGCCGCGTCCCGAATCCGTCCATCCGATCTGGATCCTCTTTCTTGATTCGCTTTCGAGTATTATTCATCGATGGAGGCAACCGCGTAAAAGTTGAGAGAGACAGAGAGAGTTCACGAAATTCACCCGACAATTGAATTTTTTAGAAGGTGATGTTCGCGCATCCTGATTTTCTCGCGAAACGCGCACGACGAGAAATTGTATTTTTACTTTTTTTTTCGCCACGTTGTTACTTCGAGATCCCTTCATGAATAATAATGAAGGCACAACTCGTGCATATAAGATCCCCCTTCCTTACTCGTGTCGGACGAGCATATATAGGTTATCCCTGTCGTTTCATTCTCTACCTTGCGA
>NW_006263620.1:31612-46081 GCF_000469605.1 Apis dorsata | reverse complement strand
TTTTTTTTTTTTTTTTACATCAAAATTTTTAATTTACAGAATGGACGGTCTCTATTGTTTGTGAAACGATCAAAATTCTTTTTGATATAAGACTTTTCAAAATTATTCAAAAATTGGTCCAGACTTAATTACTAAATTATAAGCAAATTATTATCCATAAACAATTAATTAAGCTTCGATTTAACATTTTTGCATATCAATCTTTGTATTTATCTCAATCGGATCACGAGTCACAAACGAATTAAATTCCTCGCACAAAACAATTTAACTACGCACGAAAAAAGAGAACGATCAAGACGATCACGTCTATTTAACCATCAACCGACTCGGCTGACATCGTTAACGCCTATCTATTTCTCGTCGTTCGGGGAAATCCGAAGCAGGAACTTAATGGAAAACTGTTGGAAATTCGTTGGAAATTTGCCCGTGGCTGATCGATTTCGCGGAAAACTTTCGAATCCATTTTCCTCGGATCGGCATTAGATAAACGTAGAAACATCTGCGCGGAACAACGCAGAGACGGAATTTAGAGGGGCCAACCGATTACCCGTTTACGAGTCGAGCCGGGTTGATAGCGGCTTAACTCGATCCTCTCTCGCTTCGTCTGCCCCGCTAACGAAACTGGATCGAATGGCCGGCCGTGTTTGCCGTCCCTGAAACACCGGCTGGACCCAGTCAAACACCCTCTCTGTCCACATCCCTCTATGAAGCAAACTTGGTCAAACTCTACTTACATACTCCTTCAAGTTCATCTTTTTTTTTTTAATTTTAATTTTGGCAATTTTATTCTATTTTATTTCGGCACGATTCAGAGATGGGGAAAATTTTAACGGTTGAAGTCAAGAATAAAGTTACTTCGATAAGTTGCTCGAATAATTTATTACTCGAGGCATCGAATAATCGGAGATAAATGGTGAATGGTCGAGCTTATGCGAACAGTTAAAGCTAAATGTTATTTAAATATTTTAATAAGTAATTGTATTTGAAATAACTTAAAGTAACTTTATTCGAAATTTTTAACTAGTTTGAATTTAAAGTTAATGCTCAATTCTGGTGTCAAAGAATGAAACGTTTTGAGGTTAGAATATTAACTTTTTGATTTTTAAATCGTTTTTTTTTTAGTATCGTTTTATCGTTAACGGTTGTTTCAACGGTTATTTCGTTTCGATCCGATAAAATAGCGAAAATAGTTTCAATGGATGGATCAATTTGAGATTAGTTTTTATATTACTTTTCAAGGAAAAATTACGGGATTATTGAAAGAATACGGTTACAAAGTATCGATAGATAATCTTTAAATAATTAAACTGACCGACAAATCGCCGCCGTAAAATGGATGAATGACAAATGTCTCGTTGCCTAAATGAATGACACCGCTGACACCGTTACACGTGTGAAAAGCAGCGCTAGCTCCTGGATAATCCCTCACGGTACCGTGATAGTAACAGTGCTCTATCTCCTGTAATCATTCAATCGGGAAATTCAGTGAGTTCAGTTTTGTTTATTCAATCGATGCAATGGAAAAAATGTTCAAAGAAAAAAATACACGCACGCGATATCCATTATTCAAATATTCCATTATAATATAGTGAATTTAAGGAAATAGACTGTGAAAAGTTTATGTCACCTGTTTAGAAGTTTGTTCCGCACCGACGGTTAAAAAGTCTTTTTGCACAAGATTCGGAGCTAAAAGTTGCCTGCAACACGCGCAACGATACTCTTTGTACTATTTATCGTCTCGTTTCGTTGGTGAAATTCGATTGGAAGACTGAAGGTGTATACACACTTACGTATTTAATTCTAAATCTAGGCGAAATTTATGATTAAAGGCCTTGATCAAGAGGGACGTCCGATGAAAATGTCTCCCCGTCTGAAAATCAAAGAAAACTTGTCTCGTTAAACGTATCGAAAACTTGCCTTGTTAATCGCTTTCTTACGAACTTCCGTATACTTACTCTCATTCTGCCTTTAACATTCTGATATCCACCCTCTCCGTATCCTCTTTGAGGAAACTGAAAAGTGACAAGGTTTCGATGTTATAATAAAATAATAAAATATCGATCGATATCGATAGTCGAAAAGTTCGACAGATCTTCGTCGAAAAGAGACTATCGATCGATATCGAATCTATAAAAGAATTCAAAAAGTTTCAAATAAAATATATCAATCTATATTTATAAAATATCTATAAAAAAAAATTCGGTTTTTCGGATGGTTTTTAATCGTTACAAAATTTCATTATAAAAATATATCGATCGATATATCGATTCTATAAAGAATGTTCGATATGGTTTGTTCAAAAGGTGATAAAATTTCAATGTTATAAATTTTATCGATTCTCGATAAAAAAAATTCGATAGGCTTTCAATCGTTGCAAAGTTTCTCTATTACAAAATATATCGATCGATATATCGATTCTATAAAGAAAATTCGATAGGCTTTCAATCGTTGCAAAGTTTCTCTATTACAAAATATATCGATCGATATATTTTGTAATAGAGAAACTTTGCAACGATTGAAAGCCTATCGAAT
Organism: Apis dorsata; assembly: GCF_000469605.1. NCBI lineage: Eukaryota > Metazoa > Arthropoda > Insecta > Hymenoptera > Apidae > Apis > Apis dorsata. Next base: position 43,549 of record NW_006263620.1, on the reverse strand, counting down.
TTTCTTTTTAGAATCGATATATCGATCGATATATCGCTTCTATAAAGAATGTTCGATATGGTTTGTTCAAAAGGTGATAAAATTTCAATGTTATAAATTTTATCGATGCTCGATAAAAACAAAATTCGATAACCTTTCAATCGTTTCAAAATTTCTCTTATACAAAAAATAACGGACGATATATCGATTCTATACAGAAAATTCGATAGGCTTTCAATCGTTGCAAAGTTTCTCTATTACAAAATATATCGATCGATATATCGATTCTATAAAGAATATTCGATAGGATTTGTCAAAAGGTGACAAAATTTCAATGTTATAAATTTTATCGATTCTCGATAAAAACAAAATTCGATAACCTTTCAATCGTTGCAAAGTTTCTCTATTACAAAATATATCGATCGATATATCGATTCTATAAAGAATATTCGATAGGATTTGTCAAAAGGTGACAAAATTTCAATGTTATAAATTTTATCGATTCTCGATAAAAACAAAATTCGATAACCTTTCAATCGTTGCAAAGTTTCTCTATTACAAAATATATCGATCGATATATCGATTCTATAAAGAAAATTCGATAGGCTTTCGATTGTCAAAAAGTAACAAAGTTCATAACAAAACCTTCGAATCGTCAAAAAGTGGCAAAGTTTCGATGTTGTAAAGTTTATCGATTCTCGATAAAAAAAAAATATTCGATAGGCTTTCGATCGTGAGAAAGTAACAAAGTTTCGACATCATAAAATATATCAATTTTCGATAGACTTTCGATCGATATCGTTCGGAGGAAAAGTTTAATTACCTTGGATACGCTCACTTCTCTTGTGGATATCCCCATTTTCTCGTGATGCCGTAACTGTACTGGATAGATGATCTGATAGTAATGGGCCCCGATATTTTGTACTAGCTCTTGGTTTTGTCGATACTCTTGTAGTAATCGTTCGGCCTCACCTGGAATCAATTATCCCTCCAGTTTCAATCGAACATCCCAGTTCAATTCTTTTTAATTTTATCTCCGTCTTGACTCATTGTCGTCTGTGTTTCGTCTGTGTTTTCGTAAGAAAAAATTAAGATGATAAATACGATGAAAGCGATATGATATTTTGAAATCATTTATAAATTAAATTCTATATATTTTTCGAATAAAGAAATAATTACATAAAAAAGGATATACTTCATTGATTTCGATGATTTTTATATACGTTAATAAAGGATAAGATATTAACAAAAATGAATTTTTTTTTTGAAATAAAATAATAATATATCGATATAATTTCATTTTCTATAATATTTAAAAATCATTGAAATCGGTGATCGAAGTTTTTTTCTACATAATTATCAAAGAATTATATCTTTCACTTATTTCCGTTCGTAAAATAAAATCTTCCGATTATTCATTCTTCCCGATTCTATATAATTATAAAAATACTTTCATCTCCTACGCTATTTAATTTTTTTCCAAAAAATCCTTACGACTTGACCCAATTACTCGCAAGCCCCCTACGCGAAAAAATCCAACAAACGCGAGTCTCTCGATCTTTAAAAAAAAAAAATCCTCTCTTTGAAAATCGTTTAGCATGCAACATGCCTGTCTTTGCACGAAGTGAATAAGCGAGATTCCATCGCGAGTTAACCCTCGTCGAAATCGAGAACCGGGCGTAATTAGCGGTGTCTGATTAAACCGAGCGTGTTCTCCTTCGTTCTCTCTTTTCACCGTGTCGTAAACTGTTGCGCGGCAGTGCTATACGAATGAGTCGAGATAATCAGTGGAGGGCCTCCTCGAAGCATGTAGTATCTAGTTTACCCTCTTATCGACTGTCCGGGGCTTTGCCCGATTTAACCCGACCCATTCAAAATGAAGTGTATGGATAATTACTTGTCACGCTTCCCCCCTCTCCTTTCCCCCACCCTTTTGAACACGTAGACGTCGTTCTAATGAATTATTACGCGCGCTGTCGCGCGATTACCGACAGAGCAACTAATTACCATGCCACTCGAATCGAGGGGAACTCGATTGCACCTATTGGATTTTTTTTTCATTCGAACCATTAAAATTATTCGGCGATCGTCTACTTTTTCGCAGTCACTATTGTACGATGGATTGAATGAAAGCTGATCCTTCTTTCTAGATTTGTTCTATCGCGAAATATTTTGGTATAAGTAGTGTATGGCAGGTGGCGTGTGCATAAAAATGGCGGAACTTGGAATCCTGCAAATGTTTGTTTACAATCGATGTGTATAAGAAAATTATTATTTGTTTCGATTCATTGTGATATTCGTATATCGATTGATTTGTTTTCAATGTGCGGGTCATTGACCATCATTTCGTGGAAAAATTCAAAAATATCGAAGAGGGAAATATTTTTTTATCTAAAATGCCGGAATGTCGAGTTTGCAAAACGGATGTTTTATTGTTTAATGTGTAATATATATATTTGTATAACGTGCGAATTAGACGCTTCGGTTCAGGCTTTACAGATAAGCATGTATATCGTTCGTGCTACAGGTGGAAGCGATATAGAAAGGTTCAGAAGTCAATCAGTGAAAGTTTCATTTTTCTGAAATTGATTTGATACGTACATTCAAAAATTTCTAATATTTTAAATTTAATTAATGTCAATTAAGTAGCAAATATTTCGTATTTCGTATTTTTAAAATGCGTGACTGACACTGATTGATTTGTGAAATTCATAGTCGATGGAAGCGATATAGTGAAATCGTAAAATCGATTACACGTTTAAAATTTATATATTCGAAGACAAGTATCCTTTGAGTTATATCAATTAACATTTTAATATTTATAATTTTATATATCCATAATATAATAATTCCGAAAGTCTAATTCTGAATTGATTGAATTAATTCTGAATTGACTGAATTAATTCTGAACAGTCTTAAAATATTTCATCTTACATATTTCGATTGTGAACGGTTCGATCAATTTTACGATCTCGCGTAAATGTATATACGTTTGAATACTTTCATCTATTCTGCCAGACTTTGTAACGTGTTTGAAGTAATATCTCGAATCAAAAATGACTCGAAGGTTCAAAATTTTTAATTTTCGTTATTTAACAGGTTCAAATACACACGTTTTAATTAGCAAATATCAAACTAAGTTAAATTAGGTAAGATGACTGGGTCGAACCATTGGATCATTAGAATTAGTGCGATAAATCGATATTTACGAATTACACGTATGATACACGTGACATAAAATGTAAGCGTTGTGAAAATACGTCGCGTTTAAACGAAACTTACGACCTGAATGAACGCCGTCCGAGAAGAGGAGATAACTGTGGCGATAACAGTTATGCTAATCTTGACTGGTTGACCCGTAAAGCCGCGTAATGTTCCTTGCAAATGCAGCCCCAGGAAAAGCCCCATTGTCTCTGATAAAATTCAATTAAACTTATTATATGAATATGGATGCGAAACCACCCACCCTGCTTATTTTCCGTTTCGAATACATACCGTAAATTGGGAACACTGGTAATGGATAATATTGACGTAAATGTGGAGATTATATTTAAAATTGTGAATTGACAAATAGATTTTAATCGAGATGTAGAAATATTATTCTTGATATAAAATGTTGGAAGTTATTATAAATTTGTTTGAATAATAACACATAGTAAAAAAAATATGCTAGATATTTATAATAACGAAATAAATATATGGAAATGTTCTATAAAAATACATTTGAGAATGAAACTGTCGAGAAATTATTCTCAATTTTTAAAAATAATTCCAAATAGAGAAAATCTCAAATGTGTCTTAGTCTAAATTCGAAACAAATTTTATATAACTTCGATACGAAAAAATAGAAAAATATAAATTGGAAAAAATTTCAATTATATCAACAATGCATCCAACATTTTTATATTCATTCATTAATTTTATATTAAAATTTTTATAATTATTTCTTAATAATTTGTATATTTTAATAGTTAAAAAAAATTTATCTACTGCAAGAAACCAAAAATATCCAGAACTAACTATGCGCGTATAAAATCTTGTAAACGAGAGGTCATGTACAGCTTTCCACTGTAAAGTTCAATTAAAGGTGGGTTAAAGACGAGATAGATGCTGTATTTTTTTTTTAGAACCGGTATTTACGAGCATGAATCCTCTGCACAATTTTCGATCTCTATTTACTGCGGTTTTCAGGAGGAAATCGAAGGAACCATACGTATATTTTGAGTGCAAACTGTCAAACATAGTTCTACAAAAATACTTAAGTCCTTATACCCAATCTCTCTACGTCTAAGTTTCGTTCGTTAAATCCCTCTTACTCGAACTTACTTCGACAAGACGAAACCTCTATAACTCGAGGATTTTACCTCCCTCCCCTTTTTAACTTCGATATCCGAGCTACCGTGGTTCAATCGTACGATTATTAAAATTTATCGATTGTTAAAACTATATAATTCCTATGTTGATAGATTGTCGATAGTTTTAGGAATCCTGACGAAAAATTTGAATTGACGCCTATTTTGAATTTTTATGAAAAATTGTGAAAAAAAAAATCTGGTGAAAAAATTGCCTATTCTATAGATTTTATTTTTCATTTTATTATACCGTCAAAATAAGAGATAGAAAAAAGTAAAAAATTAGAAATAAAAATAATAGATAGAAAGTTTAAGTTAGAGATAGAAGTATACATAAATGAACGTATATTTTGAATAGATCTCTCGATGGTCGAAAAGTTTCCTAGTGAAAACAGGCTGGTCGTGTATTTAAGGTACTTTTGTTCTATTTTATTTATTTATTTTTTTTTTTTTAAAGAACGGTTGCCAGAAAGTTTGAAAGGGTTGACGAATCGGACGATAGTCGCGACAAAGCCAAGGGAGCAGATTCGTAAATTGAATTTCCAGAAATGGTCCGTTCAGCTGAGATTACCGACCGATTAAGTTGGCTACGTTCATGGGTTTGTCGAGTGTCACGTTGACAGGTCGTTTATTGTGTCGGTTTCCCTAGAAATTTCGTGTGTAACAATTACTTGTATAGTTCGTGTATAACATTTTCGTATTGTCGATTTAGCAATACAATTTGTGCAAAAATAAACTGAAAATTGACTACTTGGTATAATTTATGATATAAAATAGAATAAAATGAAAATTTTTAACACAGAGTTTAATGATTCGTCTATATTTCGAGAAATATTATGAAACTTAAATAAATCTGATTTTATACTTTTTTAGTTTCGATTTCAATTAATTACACGATATATCATAACATTCGAAAGTTCTAAAGAAATATAATTTCTCACGAGAGATAACCTCATACCGTAAAAAAGGTTAAGTGACTTAGGTTAAGTTTCATTATTCTTATTAATAACAAGAAACATTGAAACAATTCTCGTCCAACAATTTACAACTAACAATATTATCAATCTAATCAACTTATAATAAGTTACAAAATTTTCTCTCACAAATTAATAATTTTACATTGAACAAGACTCGTAATTCCTCAAATATAATATACCTTTTAAAATTAAATTTATCACCACATTTAAAAGCAATTTACTTACTTTTTTAAAAACGCCACCGTAATAATTATTACTCTGTTCGTGCAAAATCGTCCCTAGAGAGGTTCAATCCCCAGAAAACTATATAAATACCGTTCCAAGATCCCGGTGAGCCGGTGTCCGTGCGTCAATTTACTCGATGCCGTAATTTAAAGTCCTCGTCGTGTCCTGGCGTCTAGTGCAGAGAGGGCGCTGTACTCAGAGGCACGAATTGCGGTTAATTCGAACGACATGACAGGTTATTACATGCCGGTTGTGCGCCGGTGACGAAATTCACGGTGGATTTACTTTTCGACCTGGAACATCTGACTATCTATACTCGGTCAGATACACGTGTAATTAAACACTAGTATGAATATTAATTTCCCTCCCTGTGGTGTATGTGCGCGTCACGCTTTGTAATTCAGATCTCGGTATTTTTTTTTTCCACCTGGAACGTTCCAGGGAACACGAACACTGGTGAAACGAAAGGAAACGCGTCGCCTCGTTAAACGAAAGAAATCCGCGCGGAAATACAAACGGATACGGAATTCTCCTCTTCTCGATTCCCGAGATTTAAGAGATTTTCACGGTTGCATGATCGGGAGACGATTTATATACCTCTCGGTCGCGGCCATTTTATACTTCGATGCATTGTCCCCTCGTCTAAAATTTAACCCAATTTAAGTTTCGTGTTCCCAGCCAATCACCGCTGTTGACTTAACAATAAACCATTCCACGCGTCCGGAGAAACTGGATGTAACCGCAGATCGAGTTTCCAAGGGAAGTGCTGCAATGCGGTCTACCCCCGCTGTTCCTTTGCGTACATTTCATCTGTGATTCGAAGGAAATCTGTGCGTTCATTGTTCCCGGTTCCCGGTTCTTCGATACGAACTTTCTATTGGACGAGTTTTTTTTTTTTTTTTTTTTTTTTTTTTTTTTAGAAAAAGATTCATTGTGAAATCTGATTTCGCAAAAAGTCGAATCGAAATTTTTGAAACGTGAAATATTTTTTTCCCTCTCTTTTTTATTATTTCGTTTAAGGAGATTGAGAAATTTTGATTTGTGAAATTGTTCAAATTTAGGTTTATATATAATAATATATAGTTATCTTATTAAAATTTTGTTTTGTCGTAAAGTATCGTAAGGCGTGGATATATTTCGGAATAAAATTTTTTCATTTTTTTTGTTTTTATTTTAATTTGCAAAATATGGATATTGCGTTAAGAGACTGCAAACTTTCATTCTCAGTTCCCATTAATGAGAAATAACTTTCGAAAGCAATTCTCCCGAGTTTTACTCTTAAATGTATCCTGAATATGTCCAAAGTCTAAGTGAAAAACTCATTTATTTATACTTATTATTATTTATCGTATTTGAGAATTTCAAATCTTTAAATAAATAACAAAAATTTGGATTAGAAATTTCCTGAGTTTTAAAGAATTTAAAAGTTTCGAAATTTCGAATATCTCATCCCTTTCTTCCCCCTTCTTTTTTTCTAAACTCTAATTTATTGAAAAAACATTTCACTGAATTTCGAAATTAGCAAAAAAATCGAATTTCAAAATTTCCCCAGTGTTTCGAAGGATTTTGAAATTTCAAAGTTTCGAGTATCTCGTCCCTTTTTTTTCTTCTTAGGAATTAAAGACAAATTTCTAAAAAAAAAAAAAAATTAAAGAATTTAAAAAAATTAGTTTCAAATCACAAAAAACCCTGCATTTCGAAAAATTAGTCGAGATTTCGAAATTTCGATCGAAGTTTATAAATTTCTTTCTTTCTGAAATCCAGACGGATAAAATTCATCTGTCGAGGAAGGATGGATTAATGAAACGCGAGCGAATTCGCGTGACTGATAACGCTTTGCCTCGTGATAAAGTTAACCGGGGACAGAGTCGAGAGATACGTCGACGCGTTTCTCCTCTCGCCGCGATAACATTGATTCGAATATCCTGTTCGTTGCGCGATTAATATCTCGCCTCTTATTCGGGACACGCGTTGAATTTTCTACGCCGGCGAGGCGTGCGCTTGTTCCCTTTGAAGGGAACAACCGACTTTGACTACGACTTCCTATGCATTGTGTATTTACGCGATCGTCTCGTAACTTTGACGTGCCCCCTTTGTAATCTGCGGTAAAGGGGAACGCAACACGGAAGAATGGAAGAAGACATCATCGATCAGGCCTTTCTAATTATCGGCGATCTTGCCTCTTGCACGAGATTAACGTGACACCATCGATTGTTATTGAATTAAATACACGAATTACGAGTAATCTCTTGCACGAGATTAACGTGACATCATCGATTGTTATTGAATTAAATACACGAGTAATTCAATGATTGATAACTTAAAATTTCCATATATTGGATTTATAAAAAAAATTAGGTGTATTCTTATACACGAGTTGAAGAAGTTTTCTCTAAAATTGTAATTTTTTTTATCTATTAATGATATCTATTAATAATTTAAAATACCTCGATAATAACGTCAATTCAAGAGAAAATTGTGGAGAATATTATGTAATATTATAGTCAGTTTGGTGAGTTTCTCAAAAAATTTCACGAGAATTATGAAAAATTTCGACGATTTCATTAAACAGTTTTGCAATCTTGATTTTTGAGTACTTTAAAATATAAACTATAATATAGAGCAAAAATTTAAATTGTCCAATAACTTCATATATTTTTTTCATTTCAATAGGAATGATTCAGAAAAAAGAAAATTTAAATATCAATAAAATATCATTTTTAAATAATCCGAATTATCGAAAGAACATTCGAGTTTTCGTTCAAACACTTACCAACGGAAGTTTCTTCGTTCCAGAAGGAATCATCTAAAGTGTAGTCTGCTTCTGTAACAAAAGAAAAAAAAAAAAACCTATTAATTTATATACAAATACACGTAATACATAAATATCGTGCAAATATTTGAATTTGCAAAATAGAAATAAGGATGAGAATGAAATTGGTACATTCGTTTCACATTTCTAAATTCGAAAGGAGAATTCCTATGGGAAGCACTGTAACGAAACCAAGTTGTGCCCCAAAGGAATTTTGGACGGGTTGCCAGGAGAATTTTCCACGAGGGAGCAAACTTTTCCAAAAGTTTCGAGATTACATGAGGGAGAAGGAACATAGTGGTGAACATTGCTACAAAAATTGCGAGGCTATCGAGACTTGTATTATCGAAAAAACGCTCATTTTATGTCTCAGTTACAACGTTTTATTATTATTTTTCGCTCTCTGATGAGTTAGATTATTTTTTATGAATCAAGTCGATAATTATCAAAAATTGTACTTTGAATCTTCTGATTTGAATTAATTTTGCACAAACGTTGATTCTATTCGTAAATTTTTGTTATTGTTTCTATTATTATTAATCCCTTGTTTCACAATTTAATCAAGAGACTTTAAGGAGTTTAAACTAAAAAAATTTCATGTACGAATTAGTCAAAATTATCAATATAAATATAAATCAAAATCAATATAAATAAAATTTGCGATGGTAGCTTTCAAAATTATATAATATTTCAATTAGATACTAAAAATAATGAGATTTCATTATAAGAGATTAATTATACATAATTTATAGTTATAGATTTATAATTTAAAATGAGTTCCAAATCAATAATTCATAACTTAATAATAATTAATCTAAAATTTAACATAGTACATGACATACTATAATTTTAACAATCAAATATTGAAATATTTTTTTTCTGTTTCAATATTTTTATTTCAATGCTCTTTGTTATATTTGAAACTGTAAATTAATAAATTTTATATAGTAAAGTTATTGATTTAGTTTTCTAAAATGTATAAATGTTATTCGCATATAAAATAAAATTGCATATTCGTATTCTATGAGATATTTGATCTTTTATAGATGGAACAAGAAGTCTCGATATAGTTGCAAAAACAAGTGAAAAGCATGCACGATATAAAGGACAACGGTACCATTAGTTCAGGAGGTTGCAGTGAGTTCAACAGTTTGGTAAATCGGTCGTAAGCAAAAAGCGGCGATGCCATTCCGAAATCGTTCCATTTTATCGGAAAACTTCTTAATCTTTTTACCCAACCGAATGATATAAAACGAAACTTCGATACCTACGGCATTATCGAACGTTAATACCTATTTCCAATCGAGCCGTGTAAACATCCTATCGGCCATGGATTTGTTCGATCGTATATTCCAATATTTATATACTTCGTTGTGTATCTTTTTTACGAGCTATCAGATTTTTCACACCCGTGTTCTATCTTGCTTTTTGCCAAACACGGCAGAATCGAGAAATTTTTATTCTCGAATTCTATTTAGGAAAAAAGAATAATTCCATTGGAAGAATATTTTTTGATGAGGATACTAAAATCGATCGAAATCCGAAAACAATTCTAAATCTCGGTTTAAATCTCGACAGAATGAAATGATGCTGAACGCAGCATCGCAAACCATTTCGTGAACGCCATTTTCCAAGTTGGTTCCCTCTCTTCTCATAAACCGTCACGTTCCGCTGTACCTAGCAATCAGTGACGGTCACGCCTCGTCGATTTTCTCATTCTCTCTCTCTTTCCGTATAACTATTCACCACCAGTCCGCGTTTAACACATTCGATGAGTCCGCCATGTCTGCGAAACGTTGCGCGGATCCTTGTCGGTAAACGAGCCCGTGAACCGTTACGACGATAGATTCCTATCCTCTGATAATCTCGGCTATTTCTCGACTCGTTTCATCACGAAGACTCGATTTTTGTGCTCCTTAACCTTTTATCCGACCATCGTTGACGATCGAACCGGGCAGAATCAGAGGACTATGGAGAAAGAAGCGAAGTTGAGGTTAGGAAGGAAGGAAATGGAGGTGGGTGGATCGAGGAAACGCAAGAGAACGCAAAAGGCGCGGAGAAATCGTGGCGAATACACGTGTCTGTATCCAGTGGAAAGATATACGAGTCAGGATAGGGAATGGAGAGGGGAGGTAGGGACGAAACTTTTCTCCGAAGTTTCATTAAAGCCCGCGAAACTTTTTCATCTCCGTACCCATCCCGAGGTTTCATAAAATTCATAAAATGGACGGCGTGCAGATAAAAAGACTCGGTTTCCAGTGGCCTAGTTCCTCGTAGTATACGAAAAATAACCCCGAGGCGAAGAGGGCCTCGAATAGATGATAGTCAATGACGGTATTTCTATAGGGACTTGCCCGTGGCGAGACTTTCAGGTAGGTATGCGGGTAGAGAAATTCTGCCGGGGGTAATCGACACGCTTGAAATTACTTCTGTTTCCTGTCTTCACCCTTCTTTAATAACTAATCGCTCAGTTATCGTACATTCCCCTCAGTACGCGCATCTCTCTTCCTGAAATATTCCCAGTTATGTGACTATAATGATATGTCTCTGGACCGACTCGTATTCGATACTCGTAACTGTGGTCGTATGTTAGTAAAAACGTGCGTTAATAGAAACTAACTCTTTGAAATATGTTGGAAAAATTTGAATGGGATGGAGCGAAATTTCAATACTCTCGTATTGCTTGGGATTCGAAGAATTTTTCGAGGTGCAGCTTCGTATCAATTCGGCAATAATCGGACGTGATCGGTTCAATTCGTGTTCCTTTAGCCGATTGTGTCCGATTATTGTCGAATAAATCCGAAGTTAGTCAATTCAGTTTCATGTACTTAGTTTATATTTATATTAGATTTTGGAATGCAAGAAACTGCAAGTTTCAAAATATCCTTCTCGATTTTCGTCGAAACAACATTTTAACTATTAAACGATAGAAAATGCGTTCGGTTATCCGGATAATTGTTACAAACGGAAGCATGATCAATCGAATTCGTATCGAATCGGAAATTTGCAAAGGTAATGATTTCTGTTAAAGCTGTACTCAATTGACTTTCTCTTCGAGTAAATTAAATCTTAATTCTATCGAGCTAGTGTACAATGGAAAATCGTAAACTAGTGGAATTGAATTCTTCGGTGTCTCGCCACTGTCTAAAATATCGCTGACAACGAATATAAACGTAAACGCTTGTGAATATTTCTCATTTCGCGCCTTAGAAAATCTCATTCCGCTACCGATATTCGACCATTATTTGACCTGTTCCATTTACGATTTCGAACAGTAGTCGCGTTACAATTGTTCTATAATCAGTTTCATTGACCGGGCCAGGCTTTTCTTAATGACGTTGGCAAACTTCGTTGGCTGTTGGAGCGAAACACGTTTAGAACGTATTATGTTGTTGACTAACAGGACCATGGCATAATGTTCGCACAGTGAAATTAAACGGTTCAGAAACTTCTGTAATCTGCCACGTAAACCTTCTCAGTAGTGGGGTTAATGGGAGAATGTTGAAAGATTTACGAAAGTTGAATTTCTTGTTCTGAAATTCATAGAAACTTTGCTTTTTCATAATGGTTCCTAGTTTTCTATGATTTTAAT
>NW_006263620.1:27094-31343 GCF_000469605.1 Apis dorsata | reverse complement strand
AAAAAAAAAAAAAAAGATAAAACTGTTCGTTATTTAAAATATATTTTACGAAAATAGTGTAGCGCATTTTGGTGAAAAAAAAATAATATCGGGTGACTGACGAACGTTTCCTGAAAACACTGCGTGCCATCGGGCGATTAACTCGAGGAAAAATTGGCCTCACCGCGGGAAAAAAAAAAGTGGGCGTCGCAGCCGATGAACTCTGCTCGTTTCTTTTCGCCTCGGGCCTTTTAACGATTTCGCGCCCAGACTCTTCTCTTTCTCTTCCTCTCTTTCTCTCTCTCGAATGCGAAGCTCGACGCTTCATGACGAAGATTCCCCAAGCTTTGGACTAAAATTCTCCAACGGACACGCGATAACAGCCAGTGTGTGTTACACGATAATCGCGAACGTTACGCCTATGGTGGAATTAAACGGTTTGCGGTTTCGTATAATCCATTATACAAGCCATTGATGATGCAGTGTGAATCTGGTAACGGAATAACAAGGTAACGGAGATCCGGGATTTCACGTGGCAGACAGTCTGAGCTTGGAATTCGTGGAACAAGTGGCCCAAACAATAATGCTCGTATGTGTACGCATATTTGTTTCTGCTCCCTTTGAGACGAAATTGCTCGAGAAGAACGCGCTTCTCAGACGTTCGTCAATTCTCTTTTTCTATTTCTTTCTTTCTTTTTTCAACAAACTCGAACAATGTGCATAGAGAGAAAGAGAGAAAACTAGGACAAGACGTAGCTCTTTTCTTCTAAGAGTAAAGATAAAAAGAAGAAAGATGATTGGTCGAGAAAATTATTTATAGTTCTCGATCATAACGAGAGAAGGCGCAACGAATCGGTAAAGAAAATAAGGAACATGGCGAATCATCGAAATCCACTTGATTTCCTCGCGTGAATGTTACAAAAAACAAAATAATTTGCGTCCTTTTGTCTTGTTGGATGAATTAGAAAAGTGAATATTCAGGTATATATGTGTTGAAATGTGAATATTAATTGTAATCACTATATATAACAGTGTTGTGAAAAATGAGAAGAAACATTCAAATATTTGCGACGCGAAATACCCAACGGCTTTTTTTCGTATCGGTCGATCAACGAATTCGTGTCTTCTGTTTTAATTACCTCGAATGAAATTCTTTGTGCATCGCTACAAACAAAGGAACTAAGAGTCAACATCGTTGCATAAGGTGAGTTTCTCTGATATACATAATTTTAAATAATTCGTATAAGAAAATATTTTAAACAAAAATCACATTATGACATTAAAGATACAGAAAATATATGAAGGTGAATAATCGACAAAGTTAAATGTCAATAAACACATCGAGGTTTCGAATTAATTCCAAATATATCTTATATAAATATATATAAAGAATATTTAGAATAAATAGATATAACGTGAAACAATATTTATACCACTATAAAATTGTGTCTCGATGTTAAGATAATTATTAATGTAACATTAAATTATTAGCTATATAATATATAAATTTTATTTAAAACATTTTTTTATACAAGTAAATGATGATTTATTTATGTTTTTACACTATTAGGAAACTTACTCTTTATAAATTCATCTTTCTCTCTCGTATAATTAAATAGCGAGTTTTTGTGCTTGACCCACAGACCGTCGACGAGTGTAACGGTGAAATAAAATTTATCAGAGTCCTCTCTGGCTCTGTTTCGAGAATAATTAAATTTTTCGCTCGACAGGCGCATAGCTTTTGCTCGATTCTCCTGCAAATCGTTGAATTCCAGTTCGTATTCCCGATGGACGAAAAGTTTTCGAAATAAACGGGGAACCATCCGAGATCAAAGCGAATCGGTTGCATCGTCCAGTTCGGTATAAAGGAAGGAGCTCAACGACAACGGCCCTTACGATATCTAGTACTCGAATATCTCGTAATTAGTCGATGCCTTTGATACGCGGACTACGATGGAATGTTTTCGCAAAAGTGGAAATCATCGAGTAGGATTCGATTCGATCCTATTCGATCCGAACTCTATTCGATTCGCTAATTGCGTCCATGCCACATCACGATTATCGAGGTCGCGGTAAAATCGAGGTAAAAATAATTGGCACTTTAGCATCGTGGAATAGAGCAGCGTGATACTTGTTAAGAAACGAAGCGCTGATCCTCTTATATGACCACCATTTACACTTTCATTACTTCTTAGGTACTATTAGCTATCAGCATATCATCTAATATAAAACTAGTTATAAATTCGCATATATAAAATTTAAATTTTTTATTTCAAAAAAAATTTTACCAATAACTGTGAGAAAAATATAATTTTTTTTCGCATGTTTTACTTTCATCGTCAAAATTCTCTATTTTTCACTCTTATCGACCAATTCGTGAGGATATATCTTTCGGATATATGGCCACGATCTGTTCCAAGCGTTTACGACCCAGAATTCCGTTATATTTCGTAGGTCTCCGCCTTGTGCGGTTTCTGAAATATTCACTTATTTACATGTATATCCCACGGGGTACTTTGATGCGGCACAGTTGGCATTATACGCACCCGTTCCCTTGTACATGCTTATTTCCATATAGTCCTCATATCCAGGAATATTCCGTCTTCGAATCGATGAATACAGACGCGAGAAACGTTTGAGTTACAAATTAGGTAAACCTAAAAAGAAATTCCCTATATCTTTTCTCACTCCACATGTGTATTCGTTCTCTTTTTACACTTGTTCACCGGATCGGATTTTTATCCGTACCCTTAATCCGTGTGCAAATAAACACCGGAACGAAGAGTAGGAACAATTCTCGTTGCACGGTGGTGTTAGCTTTCGATTTTAACGAACGCGATGATAGGGAGGAATCGATGTCTCGACCAGAGGGAAGGGGATATTTGTCGTCGCGCTTGTAACGCTCGAATCGATCCCGGTATGTATATTAAATTCTCGATGGTATCGAGTGAAACATCGGAATCGCGTGTCTCGTAAACCACGAGGCCACGGCTACTCAACGTGTTTATACCACTTTGTTTTCCTAACTAGCTCGTATCTCTGCTCGTGGCTTAAAACGGCTTAACAAACGACTGTGTTTTACGCTCGTGTCCCATAGGACAACGTGTACACGACGTAAAAACTACCAACCTCTTCCCCTTCTCGTCCAAACGCGGAAAATTGAAACGTTAAACGGCCTCACGTTCCTAATGATCCTAGGAAAACTCCATGGTTGTGACCCCGTGTAATCGAATCGAAACGAAACAACGCCAACGATGATTTTTCTTCTCTTTTTTTTTTTTTTTTCTTCTTCTAATCCCATCCTCGCTTCGCACACTTCCAACGGAAGAAAGCTTTTCTTACGAAGCTCTAATGCTTTTTGCATTATTACGAGTCATAAGCTGCTTATGCAAACGTGCCGCGTTCCGCTTGTAACTGTCTTTTTGGAATTAACGATCTTACAGTTTCTATACTCTTTTTTCTTTTTCATTCTTTATGTTTGCGCAAAACGTGTTTAATCAGTCTTTTTCAACGATCGCATTCGCATAATAAATATAAATAATTACAGTACTATCCAAATATATGATCATCAGTTATTCTCACCGATGTTTTCATTATTATAAAAACAAGAGAAATATAACTTCTATATATTTTTATAACGCATGCACGTTAAAGCGAGTTGAAATATATTTCTCTAAACATATCGTTCGGTAACATTCGGCACTACTCGGCTCTCTTCGGGACCAATCGTAGCCATGTATCCGAACGCTATCCCCGCCGATCCCGAATGTTACCGAACGGTTGTCAAATGCAAAGTTGAATGCATATTAGGACCAATTCGAGTCCAGCGTGCAACGAACAGCGGTTCGTATTAACTTATAAACTATAGATACGCGTAATTGATGGTAGTCAGGGGTGGACAGGAAGGATTTACGAGCGTGAGAGCGAGCAAAGATCAATCCAATCCATTTGATAGTCGCGCACAGGCCGAGACATCGAATATTTTTCAACGTACATCGCCCATTGACGTAACTCTCTCGACCTATTCGCTGTCCGGTTCAGACAAGGGCGTTACCGATCGGGGAAAACTTCGATGACCCGTTCGAAGAAACTAGAACGAACTCTTTATGGGCTGCTTCTAAAATGGCCGCAGTTCATCCTTTCTGGTGCATCGTATAATATCCTCCTCCTGTTCAATTTTGTCGACCAGTCGCTTTGTGAAAAGTCCTATATAAGGTGTTAATTTATTCCTAGGACACTTTTGCAGGATCGATTTTAAAAGTTAAGACAA
>NW_006263620.1:25969-26872 GCF_000469605.1 Apis dorsata | reverse complement strand
AAATATAAAATAAAATAAATATAAAATATAAAATATAAAATAAATATACATAATATAAAATATAAAATATATATAGAGAATATAAATGAAAATCTCTAACTTATTTTTATGTAAAAGATATTAAAAATTTTTATTTTAACTATATAAATATGATGTATTTTATTTTTATATTAGCAATAGAAATGAAATATTTTATAATATACCAATTAATAGAATTATCATCGTACAAAAATATTAGTTTAAATTTATTTATTATTTATATATATTATAAATAATTTAAATTTGCGTTAAATGAATTTGTGAAATGATAATATGAGCCATTTTTAAAACGAATTTAATATAATATAAATTTAATATAATAAAATTTAAAAGTATGCTACAAATATTATATTATATTAACACCTTCTATAATGTATCCGTGTAATTATCATAACGATAAAAAGAAGGAGATGATTTTATATGAAAATCTAACTCGAAGATATAACAATAAAATTTAAATACAATGAAAAATCGTATTTTCAGAAAAGAATTTGCATATTTTGAATTAAAAAACTAATCTTTTCATTCTCACGTATAAAGTAACCTGTCAAATTTGATTTTTGCTCGTCTAGAATCGATCTTCCAAAGATGGTCCACGAATATATTATAACGCTCTTCTACATTTTCAACCAAAATTTCGGAAACGATCGTTGGACTTGAAAAGACCGGCGGGAGTGATTGGTGAAACATTTATTCCGTGTGCCAGGTGTTGGGCGGGATCTCATTCGATTTAGCATTATCGAATACGAGTTGAAACTATTTATACGCGAGGGGTTCGAGGGTGGCGGATGGTGCGATCAGATAGGAGGGGGTAGCCAGAATCGGTGCATTATAAAGCGGCAAAAGTGGTCGGGAGTCTATAAT
>NW_006263620.1:25345-25936 GCF_000469605.1 Apis dorsata | reverse complement strand
TCCATTAGCCGAAAATAGCTCGGACGTGTAATTCGATTGCGCGGGAAATCGCGAGCGCGTCGTCGCCGTGTATTTTTAAAGCGGCGTGCAATTTTCCGTTAAACGCGCCCGTCCCCCGATTACACCGGGAGCACGGCGTAAATGGGGCGTACTGATATTTTCGCGTTCTCGTTGACCCTTATTAAATTTTCATCCGATCTCGCGGTGAATGCGAGGGAAACGCGAAATAAAATATCGGCCCATTACCTTCTGCTCCTCCTCTTCCCCCTCCTCTCCCTTTATCTCACTCTCTCTGCATTATCATAGTACGGTAACGTAGCTGTCACGAATCTGGTTTCGGGATCGCGTTTCGTGGATCCGCATAGCCGTTTCGACTTCGTATCAATCTCTCTCTGTCCGAGCGTGTGTACGCACGGTCCCGCGTTCTCCCGCAGTGGTGCCAACGCAGAAGCTGCAAAATCCCCAGACGAGCGTTCCGGGTTCGCGCAGAGCCGAGCAGATAATCGGAGTTGCTCCGGCGACAAAGATAGATAAATAGATAAGTAGATGGACGGAGAAGGAGAAGAAGAGGCGGATAACTAGGCCGAGAGG
>NW_006263620.1:24368-25104 GCF_000469605.1 Apis dorsata | reverse complement strand
GGAGGAGGAGGAGGAGGAGCAGGTGGTGGAGGAGGAGAAGAGGGACGCGGATCCCGGAGCGTTCGGTACCATTGCATATCCCGCACATCTCGCAGGTGCAGGGCGTGGTGCCTTGTCGGCAATATCGATTACAAACCCGGGCGGTTGCGCATTCACGTCGACACGTGGACGTGGACCGGCAGCCAGACTAAATTTGTGTTGCCCTATATTTTAGGTTCCTGCACTCATCTGCCTCTCAAAGATTGATTGCTTTTCCCTCCAGCACCCCGAGTCCGCGGCCTATCCTCCAACACCGACGGACGCGCTCGAATTTACGGTCTGCGCCGTCTGCGATCTCACGCCGTCTCTCGCCAGAACCTACGTGCGTGTATGTATGTATGTGTATGTGTGTACGTATACCCTCTCCCTCGTGTGTTCGACTGCGTGCTCGAAATGAGAGGAAGGGAGAAAGGGAGATGTTGCACGCTATCCTAGAGTTAGATCGTTCCCTGGTATATATCTATTTTCCGCCTTCTCTACTCCCAATCCTCCCTATCCATCCCCAGCCTTCCTTCCCAACTCCCTCTATTTCTCTCCATCTGCTTTTTCTCTCTTTCTCTCACTTTGTAAACCAGCTTAGTCGGTCTTCAGCCGAAGGAACAACTCGACGAGAAGAGAAACAGGACGTCGACTCGTTGGTCTGCATTTACGGTATCGTTCCTTTCCAACCCTCTTCTGTATTTCTTTTCCTTCTCTC
>NW_006263620.1:19321-24026 GCF_000469605.1 Apis dorsata | reverse complement strand
TTTTTTTTTTTTTTTTTTTTTTCATTTCTTTCTTTCTTCCTTTCTTCCTTTCTCTCGCCCGCAGTCGCTGCGCGAGTCCGAGTCGATACTCGACCCACCATTTTTATTGCCACTCGGAGCTACCTACTTACTTCTCTGGATGCTGCTTCAATTTACTCGGATCTTTGAATTCCCTCCCTCCTTCGGGAAACTCGTCCAATCGATCGTATCGGTCGGATTAATTCATCGATCCTCCCTCTTCGAATCGTTCCTTCCCTCGAATTCGATCGTTTCCCGATTCGCGTGGGCGGTAACCCCGTGTATCAGGGCAACCCATTCCATTCGAGGAATCCAGGAAACATCCGTCCGACTGTATCGATCGATCGGCGGCCAGTCGCGCGCGTCATTGTACGCGGTTTTCCTCGATCGAAAAAAAAAAGGAAGAAGAGGAACGCGATAAATCGAATAAAAGTCCTAAAAGTCCCCTCAAAATCGATCATTCTTTTTTTTCCAATCTTTTTTTTCGTCGACATCCTTCCATCCTTCCTCCTGATTTGCTTGTTTAAACGCGAGATACGCGGGGAGGGGAGGGAGGAGAAAGAAGGAGAAGTAACGGCAAACAACGCGGGAAGTAATCGTGGTCGTTCTCGAAAGCGGATCGATTTTCGCTCGTTTCTTCCGGGGAAAGGGCGCCCCGGGGGAGGAGAAAAAGGAAAGGCCGCGTTCAAGTTTCGTGATCGTCGAGTGGCGTATATATTTTGTTCTCTAACCTCCCCCGAACACTCGTACCTACTTTTATTGAACTTTACCAGTTTGCTAAAAGGGCCGTCGTTTAACCGGCACCGCCTAACCTCGATCGATCTATCTTCCACGCTGTCCGCCACCCATTTACCCCCTCCCCCCGTATCACGTCCACCGTGGATCCTCAGATGAAGCGAGTTTATCGTTTTACTCGATTACTTTCGACAATCGTTCCTTCCCGAGAAGAGAGATCGAGATCGAGATCGAGATCGAGATCCCATTTGAGAGAGATTTGGGGCAGGTTAAGGAGAGAGACTCGTTGTCGAAGTTTATTAAATCGTCGTTGGGAGAAGGCTACTTAAAAATTTTTACATTACGTAAAATCCTGAGGACGAGTGGTTACGAAAGACGTTACGACGAGGGACGAGGAGGAGGTTGATAACCGACCGATGTGGAGACGTTGTACGTTCGTTACGCAAGGCTCGATCGATAGACGAGAGAGAGAAAGAGAGAGAGAGAGAAAACATTTTTCTTTCGCTTAACTCGGTCATCGTGCACGCACGAAAATCTCTTTTAATTTAAGCCGTAATCTCCCCGAGCGACGTGGAACCGGGTGAGGAAGAAGCTCGGCCGCGGTTTTCCTGCCTGGATCAATCTGCGCGTTTACCCTTTACCACCGCGTACGTTGAATTTTAATCCGAAGGGAACGCGGCTCGCAACATCGAAGGGGACATCTTCTTCTCCTGTTTTATCTCTCTCTTTTATTTTTTATTTTGATTATTCATTAATAGATATTATTAATCCTCCAAATACGATGGCTAATCGAATAATTTTCGAATTATCGTGTATTTGAAAATCGAATAATTAAATGTATTGGGAATATAGCGAATGTATTGGACTATTTTGTTGGGCCGGATTAACGTGTTTCGAGGGTTGAAAGGAAAATGGTGGAGGCTTAATTCGCGTATAATCCCCGAGAAATATCGAAAATTGCGAATCGCTAATTGCGATTTGTAGTCGGGGTCGGTTACAATGGGAAATCTAGGTGCAACGATCTCCCTGGTGGGCGAATATTCACGTTGCGCTGTGTACCTCGGTTACCGGTTTTTAATCAAGCAAGGCGGAGGAAGCGGAGGGCAAAGATGAAATGCTTTCGTGAGACCAGCTTTCGTTCACAAATATTTAACCTGGTATAGCCCTTCACCTTCTTCCTTCATCCCGCGACTTATCGCGTATCGTGGGATTAAAAAGCAAGTCGGTCGATTCGTTCGAACGAGGAAACGAGGCTAACCAATCGTGGCTAACCTAGGAATTTACAATTTACGGCACGAGTCGTGCACGCGACACGAGGCGGGTATCGGTTGATCGTTTTTGCGGGATCGAGGAATTTTAACGCTTTGTCAAACTGTCAGCCGATGCGCGGTGTGTGCAACGTCGATTTGTATTTAACTTCAAAAGCAATTAAAGCTCGAGCTCGATCGCCGATGGATGGTCGTGCTCGTGTGAATTGGACTGATTGGCCCTTGCACGCCGAAGTTTCCCGCTTGGCAAACATCAGAGAGATGGGAAAAGAGTCGAGAAACAAGCTTGGAATCTCTTCTCGAAAGTAATTTTTTCATGTGACGTAATAAGGATCAAAGAGAGTTGGACGAGCGGTTGGAAATCAATCCGATTCCTGTGAGCAGAATCGAAACGTTATCGTGGAAGAGAAGTGGTTGTTTAGGGCCTTTTCGGTTAATCGGTGGCACGAGCTCACCGTGGTCGGATGATGGATGGTCTCGAGTAAAAGTTGGACACGAGTATAGTCGGTAGTATATAGCTGCAGTTTCTGCGGTCGTGTAATTAATAGTCACACATTTGCATCCGGCTGATATTATTCCATGATCAACGAGTGAAACTCGCCGAGTATAATTGAACTGTACGCGCGCGCGTCTACGTCGGGTGAAATTATTAATTGAACACACCGCCACCACCCGAACTAGGATCGATGAGTCGGTGCGACTGACAGAAACGTACCACTTTACAGTTGTACTATATTCCCCCTCCCGCTCTATCGAACGATGCGCTCTTCAAACTTATTTCACCACGTTACGCGTGCTTCTTCGATTTCGTTCCCGGCCAATTTCCAAATATCCCAACTTTACGAGAAGAAGCTTTCTTAAAGTTAAATGGAGACGATCGTTCAGATCTTATATTTCTATTAAGAATGCGTTGGATCGTTTCCGGAGAAATTTGAGATTAAAAATTCGATTTAAAAATTGGATAAATATGATCGGTTGAAAACTTTAATACGTAGCTAGGCTCTCGAGCCGATCGCTCCCGATCATTGCCGAGTTCACCCGAAATTAGACTTTCATTCATGGTTTCAAATCGAATCTTGGAAGTGTCAATATCCTGCCCGATCCTACCCGAATTTTCCCGATCTATTCCGAACTTTAATCTCGGAATCTAGTAGTCCTCTAGTTTCTAATAATGCAACATATCTTTCTCTTCTTTTTAAAATTTTAGTGTAGTGCATATCTCGAATATTTCATTCATTTTTATTTGTTTCAATTGCAAACGTGAAATCTAAACAATTGTCAAAAAATAAAAATACTGCGAGATTATAAAGTGCCGCATGTTATCCGCATCTCATCCAATATTCCCCAACTTTTTTGCGTCATGTCCTACTTCAACGCTTCACCGACATTTATTACAATAGTCAATTTATTATTATTATTATTATTATTATTATTATATATATTATATAATGATATTATTATTATTATTATATATATTATATAATGACAAACGTAGCATTATTTTCTAATTGCTTGCCAAAATTATTCGAATTTCTCTTGTCAGAGCCCACGCTGAGAAATACTGGTTTAACTCGTAAGTAGCTTAGGCGAATCAACGGAACACCGGTTTTCCAGGGTAGTTGGAGCTCGTTCGCGTGAAGGAAAGATTTCAACGAAATTTCAGCGACCGTCACGCGGCGCGCAGGGAAATGCGTTGGCTGTTTACGGTCATTGCAATTAGAGTAACTTTAATTGCTGTCGTCGGCGGCGAGGTACGTGCAGACCTCTCTTTCTCTTTCAGTCTCTCTGTTTCTCTCTCGATCTGACCTCCCTCCGTTGTTAGAGCTACTGCCAGAGAAATAAGTTGCGGGCAACAATTAACCGTCGAAAAATGGCGGAAAAATGCAGGAACCGGTGACAGCCTGTTTCCCTTCAGTTTTCAAACGTAATCAGCCACCTAGATCTCTTTATTAAATTCCATTCCGGATAGAATGTAGCGTGCTCGTTATCGGCCTCGCGCGGAATTATCGACCGAGCGTTTCCTCGAGTCTCGAAGAATTATCGAGGATCGCTTTGAAACCCTTTCTTTCCTCTTTTTTCGGTCCGCGCGACGGGATTTCCAGGATGAAAAGCCCGACTCGAGGATGAAAAAGATTCTCAGTCTCCTTTTCTCGTGGGAAAAAATCATTTCTTCGGAACACGTTTCGTAAACCGCCGAATGAGATACTACGAATATATACATATATAAATAGTTGTGCGTGTATATTCCATGTAGATATACTGTATGTAGATAGATATGCACGTAATCCTAAACCGTTGGCAACCTCTTGCGAATTGAAAGAGGTTCCTTCTCCCGTCGCTCGCCGTTTTCTATCTTC
The DNA here is from genome assembly GCF_000469605.1 of Apis dorsata. Classification (NCBI taxonomy): domain Eukaryota; kingdom Metazoa; phylum Arthropoda; class Insecta; order Hymenoptera; family Apidae; genus Apis; species Apis dorsata. Next base: position 19,648 of record NW_006263620.1, on the reverse strand, counting down.
TCTTAATGGAGCTGCGTAACGTTCGAGATAAATTGCCGCCGCGGAAAACTCTTTCTCTCTTGCAAACTATTTATCCTGCACACCGGGCATAGGAACGTTTTCTAATGGAAACAGAGGGATTGGTGGTGGGAAAAGACGGGTGGTAGGCGGATAGGGGGAACGAGGACAACCCCCTGAAGAAAGATTCGACCGTAGCCACCGCCCACGATTTGCTCCCTCGCTTTTTAACCTTAATCGCTCCCAGACGAGACGATATCGCGGTTCAAGTTTACATCTGTACAATTTCGTTCGGCTCGCCGCGGAGGTCGTGTAAATTACTGCGCAGGA
>NW_006263620.1:13922-19122 GCF_000469605.1 Apis dorsata | reverse complement strand
GAACTTTTTTTTTTTTTTTTTTTTTTGAAGATCGAATTATTTCTGCAATTAATAGAGATGGTTTCGGATGAATTTATATTAATAATGCGAGAAGAATAAAAATTGTATATTTCAAAAATTATATGGATAATCCTTCTCATCCATAGTAATTATATTATAATATTTTAAAAGGATTTCTGAAGACACATAGAATTTTTAATTTTATTTAATCCTTTGCACTTTGGAAATAATATACGAATAAATTCTATTTAATTCTTAATATAAGTTTTACGAAAATTTTTTATGAATATTGGATTGTAATTTTATAAAGAGGAATATGAATATTTTGGAATTATAGATATTACTGTTGAAATTAGCAAAAATATTGCATAATTGCAAAAATAGTCTTGCAATTTCTGGGAAATATAAATCTAATGATATATTAATATATCATTAGATTTATATAAATCTAAAAATGATAAACGCATTAAATAAAAAAAATATATATTTTTTAATGTTATTAATATTACTTATACATCTATACGAAATTGATTAGTGAATAATAATTATCTTTAGAGTGAAAAAAAAAGAGTTAAAATTTAAAGGACGTATGAAAATTATTAAAATGTTTCAATATATTTCGTCAAAACGATCGAATATAATAGCTAATACCGTGCGCATTTCATTTTTCAAATAATTCATAAATGAATTCCATAAATGGACTTGTCAGAATATTATTTCGTCGAAAAATGTAACTGTAATCGCAATCTTATAAATCCTTAGATTAATATCCCGGTTTTATGCGCTACACCGCGTGTACACGGAAGGTAGTTATGTTGCGAGAACGAAAGGTAATCAACGTTGAACGGTGACCGAACGCACTAGGAAAGTTCACTAAGAGATGGGATGGCGAGTTATCGGAGTGTAAAAAATATTTCGTCGCAAAAACGGATCTATTCAGACGAGCTTTCGCTAAGTTAACTTTTATAGCTTGTAAAATCAATTAATTGTGCACGCAGAGTCATGAGTCGAAACGACGATAATCGAAAACAAGAAACTCTTCGAGTAATCGACGAATCGTACAAGTTGCGTTCGATTAGCGACCTCTCGTTGCGTGCGATTTTATCGATCCTTTTTCTCGAACACCGAACCCTTGTCCTCGAAAATTCGAGTTATTTTCAACGGTGAAGTATCAATCGTGGATTCGATGCGACTCGGACACGGTATTAATTTTTTCTATGGAACGGGGGAAGATTTCTTGGAGCAAGTACTAAGGTTATACACCAGTGCCAAGTTCTTTTTAATCAAGCCTCGCGGAATTGTGTGCGCGCGCGCGTATACAGAGCGCAGTTTGTAATTATTGGATCCGGCTGTAGTCGATATTTCATCTTTCTTTAATGGAAAATAGGAAGGAAGGAAGGAAGGAAGGAAGGAAGGAAGAAATGAACGAAGAAAAGAAGGAAGAAAAGAAGAAAGAAAAAAAAATAAGCATAAAAATAAAAGAGTGAAAGAAAGGCCTAATAGCGAAAAAGTATGGATGGATATGTCGCATTCTTAACTATATATCTATACCAGCGTATTCCTAATTGACTGTTACGGTAGATCGATGTATCCTTTGTTCCCAACACACTACCATTGCGTGGCCTTTTTCCTCGACAAAATTACGAAACGCTATTGGCTCTGATTTTTGCAAAGAACTGTGCGCGTTTTGTTCGCGGCTATTCCCTTCTGTACCCGCACTATCCCCTTCTCTTTCTCTCGGACTGATACGGTTGATGAGAGCAGCTGCGTGAACATATCGGGCTGCAGCCGTCCAACCAAATGAAAGAGTACTCTACTCTCGGCATCCTAGATAACGCTGACGCTGTCCTGCACGCGTTCGTGAAACTTGGCCTTCGTCTCTCGCCGGGCATTCTGCGAAAGACGAGTCCAGTCACCGTGAAAGAAATTATCGCTCGGGTCTCTGTTTATTTTTATATTCGAGATAAGCGGCAGCTTACCACAGGTCTTTCTGGTAACACTGTTAACGTTTTCTCTGTCATGTTTGTTTTGAAAATGAAAAACATAGCGAAATTAAATGCAAGTTTGGTAAAGAAAGACTAAACAGGATTTTGTTAAAAATTAATAAAATTACATGGGATTCTGGGATTACGAGTTCGGGAAAAGTCGTGCGAAATCGGAATGTAACGTTTCGACTTCGGATTAACTCGGCAATGATCGAACATGATCGGCTAAAGACGCTGTTTCGTATTACTGAGACCGTTATTATTATAGAGTAATTTCAATTTTAATCAAAGGTGATTATACGTTTCTTTCAATGAATATTCGTCTCTTTTGATCGTTCTATGATGAATATATTGCATTATAATTGTAACCTGTGGTAAAATCATATTCAAAAGAAGGTAAGTGTTTATATTTTCTCTTTTTAAGAGCGATGATAATAATAAATTAAACTTTACAATTCCGAATATTTGGAGGTTATATTTTTATATTTTACATGCATAATATTTTTATATTAAAGTTAATTGCATAGTTTATGCCTCAAATTAAGATTTTTCACAATAAAAAGTTACAAATAATTCCAAATACATACATATTATGTGCATACATTTTATATAATTTAGCATAATAATATAATTTTTACGTAATACGAAATATTCTTCACATATTAGTTGAATATTTGAACACGTTTCAACTGCACAAATATTCCCAGTCTACTTATGACACATTAAATGTATCCGAAGAGGTACTTCTCTGTTATCAAAGACGACATATACCGAAACTTGACTACTTCCTTACATCGAACATCCTGTTGACACGTTGACGATCGCGTTACGCGTGCCAACAACCCATAGTGGATCGTTTTTCGGAAGAATCGGAAGAGCCTACAACGTGCTTTCGTTGCACGGAAAAAGAGATTTTCGTCACACGGAATTTTCCGCGCCTGAGGCTATGAATTCAACGCATAGTATCGCGAGTGTACTCTATTTACGTGCTTAGCTGCAGCTGCGCTTACTCGACACGATTCCATGTTTCACGACGCGTTTTAATTTGTTCGTGTGCATACGTTCCGGAAGGATTGTAACGTTTCTCGATAGGGGAAACGTCGAACGCACTATGCTTTACTATACAACCTTTTATCTTTCCTGTATTTCCTGTTCCCATCTTCTATTTCCTTTCCATTTTCTGGTGAACAAAAATTGCACAGTCTGTCTAGTCTGCGATTGTTATTCATTGTTAATTTTTTTTATCATTTATAATTGTTACGTTCATAATATAGAACTTGTTATTTATATATTTATTAAAAAAAGAATATATAGATTGTTAAAAATAATGATTAAATTTTTCATGCCTGGTTTGTGACTTACTTGTTTGAAAATGTTAGACATTAAATATATATTTAAAGAAAAAATTATTATCAAAATAATTAATGAGATTTATTCAAAGAATGAAATTGATTTATCTAACAATATTTTTCATTTCTTTTCAGATAGATGATGCTGTTCCACTCGTGATTGCGTGTAAATGAAATGATATTTCTATTTTTCATTTGGGAGAAAAGAACAAAAGAGGAAAAGAAAATTCAAAGAAGCCATTTGTCGATTCGATTCGAAAATTTATGTATTGCATTCGGATAAGAGAAAAGTTTATACTATCTATTTCTCTCATCAATATTTCACTGTGTGTGCACTCAAAAAAAAAAAAAGAAAAAAAGAAAAAAGAAGAAAAAGAATCAATAACCGTACTAGCGACTTTCGAGTCACGGAAGAATCGACAGCTGCTGCTTTTGCGGCCAATAAACTAAAGAGGACTCGAGGCAAGGGCAGTTAAGGTAGTGGCTTAAGTAACTGCGACTAGAACGATCCTGACTTTTTCACGACCCGCCCAAGATTCCATATTTTATCCCTCGTTGCAACATTGGGATCGAGCTGATCTCATGAGGATTCTCCTGTTTTTTTATACGTAGTAGCCCTCTCCCTCTTCCCTTGAAAACGGTATGAAAATCGAAGGGGGTGAAGAACGAAGAAAAAGAGAGAGAGAGAGTCATCGAATTTTACGACGTCGTATCGATGCAATATTCCTCTTGGATGGCTCGTGGAAATATCTTTGGATGGCACAGCCGCATCCTTCCCAGTCTCTCACTTTAAAACGCGGGGGCCGTTAAATGCGAAAATAGGGTAAACTTCTCGTCAACGCGTACCGTCTTGATTCGAAAATACCCCGAGGCGGGGAGGGTGGTGTTCGATGCAAGAGGCGAGAAACGGTGGAATCAAATAAATATACAATCAGAAAAAGGAGGAGGGTGGTTCTACTTTGAACCAACGCTCGGCGACTCCAACCCTCTTCGACTAAATTTATCCTCCCCCGTGTTTGCTCACCGACTATTTATTTTCTACATTTATGGAATATCTGAACTGTAAGCTCTAGCCTCGACTAAACAAACCGTAAAGCGTTTAAACGTGTCGGAATATTATCGGAAGGGAATATATGCATCTCTGACAATGTTGTTTTCGGGTTGTCTCATCCGCTTTTAATTAACAATTAACGATTTTTGGAGTAACGTTCGATCGAGTTTGCGTGTGAAATATCGCTTTAAAGGAAGGAGAGTTTTATTTTCAAAAAACGTTGATTGTACGATAATGTACGTAACATAGAAATCAGAATTTTAGAAAATACGTGAATCTGAAACGTTTTTTAGTTTATTTATAAAATTTTAGCAAAAAATATAGGAAAAAAACTATTATAAATTAAAGAATTGGAAAATTTGAGTTAGATTGTTACAGGAAAATTGGATTGATAATAATATAAATCGAATTAGATGCATACGATAATTTCTGCAAGGAGTATTTTTTAATAATAATCTGCATTGTAATTAATAGTTAGAAGAAATGATTTCATTTTATATAACCACAAAAAAACTTCTACGCAATTTTTATACATTAAATCATCCCTTATAAATTATTTTATTCTAAAAATATCTTTTTGTACAAAATTTCTATAAGATTTTAACCATTTGAAAAAATTGTATGGTAAAGGAATAATTTCTCGTTACAGATTTAATATTACATTGCTTAATTTTTCCCATGAATTATTTTTAATTTACGGCCATTTTCACAATGGAAAAACAAACTTCTTTCTTGTTTCCAAAGTTTTCATCATCGTCCATTTAATTTTTCATAACAAATTTCAATATCATTTTAAAAGCTTACAAATAAATAAT
>NW_006263620.1:5589-13700 GCF_000469605.1 Apis dorsata | reverse complement strand
AAAAAAAAAAAAAAAAAAAAAAAAAATATACGAATAACATCAATTTGTATAAAACGTTTCTCCACGAATAATTCGAAAATGTGTTCTTACTAGGTAACTACCCTAAATAATTTCCAACCTCGAAGGGGGAACTTAGAAGCGAATGGAAAAGAGTGGAGCGATCTCGAAATTGGAGAAAAAAACAAGGAGCAACACATCTCGAAGCGGAAAATCGTATGCGCACGCCTTGTAAAAATATCCAAGGGGATCTGGAGAAGATTAGTTAACAAGATTACTTACGACTGTCAGCGCTCTGTAAGCAAGTTTCTGAATAGGGGTATGGCGGGTTGTGGCGCGGATGATCTACTATGCAGTCAGCCAGCCATGTCAACGATATACATTCAGCCCCGGCCCGTGGTGCAAGTAGGGCTGCAATGTCTGCGAAACGGTAATGGAACGGCAAACGACCTGGGATTTACCCCTTGGAACATTCTAACAAAGCTCTAGGCCACCGCAGCAGCCACCTACCACGAAGAGAGGAGAAAAAAAATTGGTAAAAAATTTACATCCCCGGTTGCCTCTCGCTTGCGGTAATTGCCTTGTATATTTCAGAACGGATGGGATGCTTGCATGCTATCTTCGACTCGAATGGATCGAGTTAATCCTGTAGAGATGAATTTTAAATCTTTGCTAATCTCCATTCGTGATTGTCGTTTCGACGATCAATCGAAAATGTAGTAAGAGTAAATGTGATGATATTTATTGGTATGTATTTAATGGTATTAGGTATATTGTAATATTCTACTCGAAGATTTTATAAAATTTTCAATAACGTTGTAATAAAATTGCAATTCTTTCCGCTGTATAATTTATTTATATATTGAAAAATTATAAAAATAATAAGAGCATTTACTATTTCTGTAGTAGATATGCTTTGAAATAAAATCTTTGAGAAAGAGTTAACGTTGAGATTCGTGAAAATAGAAGAATTATATAATCGGAATATTGTAAGGATTTTTCTATTTTCTAAAGAGTTAAGATATCTAAAAACGAATAAAGAAAATGAAAATTTCTTTCATGCATAATTTTTTAAATATTCGATGAATTTTGCGAAAGGATTAAGATTAAAATTTTTTTCTATAATTATTAAACGTTCATCGACTTTTTTCTTATCCGAAAGGATTAAATTATTTAAAAATAAGATAAAACTGGAATTTCTTATAATAGATAATTAATAAAAAATTCACTCGCTAATTACCTATATAAAAAATCAATTTCTCGCTCTATTTTCAGACTCTCCAAGGTGCCATACTCTCTTTACGCCCGAGCTGACATAGATAACGGTCTAAAAGCCTCGCGAGGTGAAGTCGACGATATGACGGCCACGAAAGAGCTCGTAAAAATCGCTAACGGAATTAATGGCCTCGATGGCCGTGAAGACGAGGAGCAACAACGTCGTTAAAAAATCCATCGAGTGACGACGGGCCAACGTTTCCAACGTCAATTACGTTTTCGCACGTCGAAAGGAGAAAATTTTTCGAAGGGTTGGCGAACTTTGTTCGCGGTGGTAATCCGTTTTAAATCGACAGGGAAGGGGGGAGGGGCGAAAAGTTGCGGAGAAAAATGTCGCAGCGTCGACGAGATGGAATTGAATTCGGTCGAATTCAGAACGCCTTGTACTAGGGAGCTTCGAGGTACACGTAGGAATATAGTAGGGAATCATCTAGGGAGATATTTTTCGAGGAAGGGGAAACTATAGTGGTGACGCGCGTTGTTGGAATCTATTTATTTAGAGTGCAAATATGTTCGATAACATAGTAATTTTCACTCTTAATGTAGCGTCTATTTTAGTGAAAAATAATTCTTGAAGACAAGTTTCTAAAGTTTTGCTTTCAAATGTATTTACATGATAAGAATTGCTAGTTAACTTTGGACTGTTCCATTCAACATCTATATTTATTCTTTGAAGAAACTCTTTCAAGAACAACAATTTTAATTTTAATTTTAATTTTAATTTTTCTCACAAATATATTTGTACTATAAGGTTAGACAAATTTTGCAAGTCTTAAAGTTTAAATTAAATTGTATTATGGTAAAGTTTTTAGTTTATTTGGTATTTATGTTAGCAAAAATGATAATTTTGAAATAGAAGGAATGATGTGTCAACGATCTTTGCGATGTAGGATCCAATTTCCTTGTTTAATTATTATAGTTACGTTGATCGTGGTTAGTATTTGGATGGATGCCATTTGGAAAGTCCGTGTATTGATATCAAAATGTTTCTTAAACTATAAACTTCGGCTAATGACCGCATTGGTTATGACAATCGATATTGGTTACATAACGAATAATAAACAAATAGCAAATAATAATTTTGCCAGCAGAGGGATCCAATGATTGCAATTTGATAATCAAGTTAATACTTGATTGTGTACAGTAGCTCGAAATCCACTTTAAACCACTTTAGAGTCTCAACTAATAATTACAGCAGTAGATTAAATACCAAATAACAAACAAATATCAAATAATAATTTTGCCACGTAGAAATCCACTGATTCCAATATAATAACCAAAGTTAAACTACATTGGTCACAGTTAATACTTGGTTGATATATCATTTAATAATGACTCAAAACTCATTTATGTAACAACTACATTAAATAATGAACAACAGAACATTTAATTTTGTCTAACATACTTTCAAAAAAAATATAAAAATAATTCTGTAACTACATTATATGTGATAAGTTATAATATTCGAAACGGTTATGTAGAGAAATATGTAATTAAAATTTAATTACGTTAATCACTATATAATATATAATTGGCAATAATTCAAAACTATCTTTAATTTAACAAATACATTAAATAACGAACAACAAATAAAACACGGATACTTATAAATCCTAATTAGTTTCAAGAAACGATAAAAACGACTCTGTGTCTATCATCTACTGTGTACATGGTACACAACAGGTTGCGATAGTCGAATCCTGAAACGGTGTCACGTGGAAGAACAGGGGTGCGTGGACGTAACAACGGGCCGGTGGCACCCTTCGATGATCCTTAGGGGGATATAGACAATGATTAATCACGCTCGAGTGGCTTCGCTTCCCTCTTGGTGATGCTCCCTATGTATCGGTCCATCTCTTCCTCCCTTGACCAGCGTCCACGGGATGAAGGTTTATGCGCATTCGTTTCAGATTTCAAACGCTTTGCCACTTCGAACATCGGTAAAGCGTAGGAATTCTAAAACAAATACCACGCTTTTATGTCGTTGCCCCGTTTCTTTCCTTTCTTTAACGTTCCTTCCGTAGTAGTAAGTGTCGCTCGATTCATTCATTTTCTTTCGATCGAAATCCAATTCTTCCGAGATGGATATCAGATTAGATTAGATAAGATTTTTTTTGTTCAATAAGTTTTTTTGAATTGAAATGTTTGAAGGGAAGACAAGATTTATAGTAGGATTTTTAACAATATATTAAAATTTAAATAAAACGATATCGATTGGATTGAAACGTACATTTTGATGTATTATCAAGAAGTAGATTAAATTAATAGTAATATGTCATTGCTTGAAATTTATTAATGAATAAAACAAAGTTTTATCATTCGTTCTATGTTATTCGTAATGTTAATAAGAAATTTCAAATTGTGAATTCGTATATTGACATCGATTCATGAAACATAACCTCAAACGTCACAAAATGAACGATCGATCAATCGATTATTCGCTTCACATAAAGCAATTTATCTAAGAAAATTTCGAATTTTCTCTACTCCTTTTTCATTTCTTTTCCCGTATTATGAGAGGAAAAAAATATGTCTTTTAATGAGTCAAAGGAAGAAAACTGGCTAATCTTAGCTAGACTCGATCCGAACTTTCGTAAAAGGACATAATCGATATTTCCATTATTGAACCGTTCGTTTGTGTAACGTTAAATGAACCGATGGTCCGTAATGCCATTTATCGATAAAGGTCGTTAATATTCTCGGAAAGTTGCGCTCTTTTACGAGAACTGAAGTTTGTTTGCATTTATAGGAAAAGATCGTTCGTGGTAATGATCGATATTATTAGCCTCGTTGATAAAGAAGTATTAGAGTTTTTCTTCGAATTCGAGTCTCTGAAAGTTTAATTCTTTACCATTCGATGATAACTTCTGGTATTATTTATTTATAGTACTGGTGTTATAATATTGCGATATTATTACCATCATATTTATTTATCAGAATTCGCAGATTTTGGATAATTATATATAAAATAAAAATAAAAAAAAGTGATGAATATTTATAATATTGAATATATTACAATTCTTAAATCTTACTTGAGAGAGAGAAAAAATTCAAATGTTTCTTCTTTCTCTTTTCAAAATAACAATAAAAAGAGAACAAAAAAGCATTTCAACTCACGTTCAGATGAAAAAGCACGTGATATCGAAAAATAAGAAGAAAATGTTAAAACGTTTTAACCAAAGAAGGTAAAAATCGGTCTACGAAATATTCAAATTGCCTTCTCGTGTGGAGCATACGTCCTACATTGGAAAATACCGGTTTAAAACGAGCGATGGAACAAATTCGCAAAGGAAGAGCGGCGTGCACGTGGCGATTTTTCTCGAAATTCTTTCCAGGGCGTGGATGGGACAAGCGGGGTATTTATTGGCTTCCATCCCATCGCTTAACTCGGTTGGCATTTCGTCAAAAGTGTTTCGAGTATGTATTTCGAAAACGTTATTCGATTTCCTTTTATATTCCATTATTCCTTTCTTTTTTTTCTTCCTTTTTTTTTTTATAGCTGTAAAGAATTTATTTTACGTCCTTCGCTTATTCTCTTATTCGTACAGTCATATGTATTATCCAATCCTGTTATCCAATTTAAGTTCTATGCGCCCTTTAACTTTTAAATAAAGTTAGAAGGCCCTGTATACCTTGCAGAGATTTAATTTATTTTTCTTAACAAGAACAGTCGAGAAGAAAATGATAAAAACTTTTACCTCTCTTATTGTAATCTCGAAATGTTGGACAGAACGTTCCAAGCTTAAAGAAGAAAGAATAAATAATGCAACTTACGTCGATGATAATCGGTGAAGAAGCAAAATTGAACTAAAGATTTTTTTGAAAACGATTAGAATATTATTTTTTACCAACCAAATAATTTGACCAAACCATTATCTCGAACCGTGCCTGTCTGTCTGCGAAAAATAATTGCAACTCTCCACAGTGAAAAATCTATTTTGAGAATGAAAATTTCATCTAAACAAAAAAAAAAAAAAAAAAAAAAAAAAAAAAAAAAAAAAAAAAAAAAAAAAATGAAGTCTCGCGAAAGTGATTCGTGAAAGTTTTACAACCCTGCAAATGGATTGTAGACACGGTCGAGAAGAAGGAACGTGTCCACGGCGTGCGTTGACACTATTCTCGAGAATTTTACCCTCAAGTGTCCCGATTCCTCCATTCGAAAGTAAAGCTTTCACGAATTACTCTCCAGAGTTCCATTCTCACCCTAATACGAAAATCCAAAATTTCAATTCCCGTTCTCCAGAGTTTCATTCTCAAAAACGAGTATCCTCCTCGCCCCGAAAATTATCCAACTTCATCAATTTTTTTTTTTTCTTTTTCAGATCGTCGATCTTCACGCGCTTTATCTTATCTTATCTTAATTCGAGTTCGTTCATCGCGCGAAAATGCACGCGGGCGTTCATTTTTTCCCAAAATTTTTCCCCTCTTTGACGGAGCGACGCGGTTCCTGCCTTAAATTAAATTCCGGCATCGGGCTCGTAAAATACCTCGCGTTAACGCAGCTGGGAACAAAGCTGCAATTTCCACTGGTTTCGAGCCGGTGGAAACTTTTGCGGGGAATCGTAAGTTTAAAATTAAAAAAGCCAAAGCAACCGCGCTCGATCCCCCTCTTTTCTCTTTTTCTTCTTCTTTCTTTGTCCTCTTCAGTCTAGAAATCGCGTTTCGTTTCGGTTTTTATCCAATTTTCAACGAACGAACGGGGAATCGAGGGGGATTTCGTCACGTATAGATGCGCGGCTTGAGGTGAAATTAAATTTCGCGAAAGATGGCGCGGGGAAGAAGAGGGTATTTCGAGTAGAAAGTAGTTTTCGATTTGTGTTCCATTAGCTCTTTTCAAACGTTAAGCTTTTTCGAGTAATGATGCGATTAATGAGTGAAAAATTGTAGGTAGAAGGATGTATCGAAATCGTGGTACATTGATGCAATTGAAAAGTGAAAATTGAAAAGTACGGAATAAAAATTATTTTATTACGAAGCATTGGAAATTATTAATTAATATTTAAAATTCTGTTGGATAGGTTTTTAATTTTATAACATTTTATTTTTTTAAAATTGTTATATTTGTTATAATAACATAGATTATATTTATTCGATGAGTGTATAATGAACGAATTTCCAGATACAATTTTCTCAAAAAAAAAAAAAAAAAGAAAATGGAGTATTTAAATGAAAAGTTTAATCAGAAGAATCTTTTTCTTCAAATTTATCATGATTCTTATTTTCATTTTACCAAATACATTGTTTCATAACGGTGAATTTCTTTGCCTTCTTTGAAATATTCTTATTCTTCAAATATATATTACGATTTTGAAAAAAATCCTTATATATTTTACAAAATAATCGAGTCGTCCTCCAGACTTATTTTCACGATCTCTTTATTACAAACTTGCATCCGCGTTCTCGCAATCATTGTGATAATTGTATCCAATTTCCTATCCGGAGGAACGAGATTAATGTTTATTTCGTTCAAAGCTCGCCTTACCATTGAAATTATTCTTCGAATGCGCGAAACAAAAAAAAAAAAAAAAGAAAAAAAAAGAAAAACCGTGGATCGGATAAGACGGCTTAAACGTGATGGACGGATATCAGAGGATTAAGGGATTAAATTAAGTTCTCCCCGGTGGAAAACTTGGAGGGATAAAAGAAGGAAGAGAATGCGAAGCAGACGAAGCATCCCCCTTTCGAATCTCCCGCTCCGAGTCCACGCCGGAAGCATGTATCGGGAAGATTATTAGGAACCAATTAGAAATAATTTTCCCTCATGTCACCACGCGTACGTGTATGTGTGTATATGTGGGGAAATGGAGCAAAGTAGTTGGCGGAGGAAGTTTCGAAACTATCGATAATGATTGTTCGACGAATGGAAGATCCGTGTCGTGTCGAGGCGCCTACTTCCGGAACACTTCTTCGCTAGTTCGTTCGTTCGTTCGTTCGTTCGTTCGTTCGTTCGTCTGGTCGTATAAACGCCGCGAGAGGCGCTGTGTATCGAGTTTTTCGAACGATACACGAGATTTCGCTGTGCTTGGTAAGAAAATGGAATAAGTGAATTTGTAAATTAGTGAATTCTTTTGTGGTGGATATTTCGAGGGTGGATTATTAAGTTTTGTAATAATTTGGTGCAGTTTCTTTTTTGGATTAAAACATCTTGGAAGAGATAAGAATAGTGAGATAGAAAATACAGCGATATCTTTATGAGAATAGGTTATGATTGATACTAATATAAGATACTTAAAATTGGAGGAAAAATGTAATAATTAGACGAATGAAAATAATTCTAAATACGATTATTAGTTTTTTACCACTCGAACTAATATTTTGATGGAGTTAATTTTTTGTAAAATTAATCAGAAGGTCGACGATTGACAGTAAATAAAGATTCAATTAATGGCATCGTGATCATCGAATCCATCAAATTCCAAGGAAAAAAAAAAAGAAAAATATCGTGCATCAATCTATATAAAGTTTTTAACTTAATAGATAATTAATCGTAAATCGGCTCTCTCGACAAGGAGCAGGCTCTCTTGATTCGCATCGAGTTGTTCGGTTGCTCGTACGTGCTTCAACCTCGGTGTCTTGATATCCTTAACAACGCACATCTTCGATACCAACGTTCAATTACAAACGAGTGTTACCACCTTGTTAGCCGATGCAAACTCATTAATTTTAGTAGGGCAGATCTTTAGCCATGGCCTCTTTGAGAAATCTTGAAGCTCATTAAATGCTCGGGCATGTACGCTCGGGATCTCTCTTTCTCTCGTCTTGTCCCCTTTCCAACTTTTAAAGTAATTATTTTACGCCGATCGAGTTTGGCGTGGCTACTCGATGAAACTTTACCAACG
>NW_006263620.1:0-5373 GCF_000469605.1 Apis dorsata | reverse complement strand
CCTCTTTTTCTTTTTTTTCCTTTTTTTTTTTTTTGGAAGAGGAGGGAGGGATAAATAATTAAAATTAATCGATCTGTCCGATAAAAAGATATCAGATTATTGGGAAACTTTTTCATTTGTTGAAGAAAAATTCTCCCTGTCACGTTGACAGATTCGATGCGAATAATGTGAATTTAGGTGTTATAATATTGAAAATTAGATAGATAGGTTTGGATTTCATTTCAATCTGTGTAAGTAAGTAGATTTTTAATTGCCTTGCTGTTACTATTGATTTGAATTGGAAATCTATGTATTACAATGAAGGAATATCGTGTTATGCAGATTTTTTTTGGCGAATGATAAATTTTTCCAAAAAATTGAAAAATGAAAAAATTTTGTCCATGTACTTTTTCTTTTGTATTCGTATATATATTCAAAAAATGTTACTATCAATATGCATGATCATTTTGAATTTCGTTGCATTTTTAGTTTTAATTATTTTTTCAATTATCGAAAATCAATCCATCTTAATTGATTTAAAAAAAATTAAACGTTTAAGATTAATACGGTTATCACTCGATAAAATCGTGTTCCCTTTTCAACGGAAAATTCGTTTGAGGAGGCTTGCCCTTTGAACGTTTCAAAAGGTGACAACGCCACTTTCGTAACGCGAGTTAATTAATGCCCATAAAGGAAGTCCCAAGAAAGATGGGGAAAACACCGAGTCAGAGGATTCTCAAAGAAGACAAAAGTTTCTTTAAAAAATGTTAATTGAGTTCAATCTGCTAACACCGCTCAAACTTTGAATACGATTTCGTAGAAATTTCTTTAAAAATTTTACAAATATTCATCCCGTAAAAAAGATGTTTAAGAATCTTAGACTTTTTGTCTCTCGTTCTCCGATGTTTTTTAAAAACATGCAGAATAAAAAGAAAAAAAGAAAAAATGTGTATATATATATTTTTTTCGTCGAAATGGCGTGCTCGACGCATCCTTAAACGATCGTGTTTCGTCTCGTGTCGCGTCGCGTTGCAATAACTCTTTTTTCTTTGATCCCTCATTCGTTTCCATTTGCTGCAAGTCGGCGGCACGCGCTAACTCGATATTGCGTTTTAGTCATGCGGGAACATGTCGTATCATGGCCGACGAATACATGTCGCCCAGAGTTTTCGTTTATTGCATCCATTGGTCCGATATTAGAACGATACGCGATATTTCTCGCTTAGTTGGATCAGTTACGCTTCACGAATTTTCTCGTTATTTCTTTTCGTTTCTCTTGTTGGGAATAAAAATGAGAAATAACAAATACAAGTAAAATATATAAGAAATAGAATTTCTATAATTGGATCACTTTTTCATTTTTTTTTTTTTATTTTTTACTTAAATAATTGGCGACAACATTTAGGAAAATAAAAATTAGATAAATTTAGACGCATTGTAACATTTGAATATGTGGTCACGATCGGTACCGAATAAAGCCGAATGATATCGTAACCGCTCGGTAATAATCGTCATGACTCGGCACTATTCGGATTAATAATAGCCATATGTATACCTAGACACTAGAATTGTTCAGTTTCAAATATAGTCATATGCAATGTCATTTTTATTTTTAAAAAACTATAAATAATATAGATAATATAGAAAATCACTTTTAGAGATTGTTTTAAATAATTCTATTTATCAAGTAAAGTGAAAATATATTTGTTCGAGGATTTATTATAAACGTGATGAAAATTCTTCGTCGTTCGAGCCCGTATTAGAACACTGATTACATCTTCCATGGAAAAACTTGATTACGCGCATACATCCTTAGATTACCATCATTCCCTTTTCTATGAATTATCTCCAATTCGAAATAGTCTCTTTTTTATCTATGATTGCGATCAAAAGCAAAAAAAGAAAAAGAAATAATAAAAAAGACATATCTTTTCCAGAGATTTACAGGTGAAGGTGAATCGATGGATGTCGACATACATCAGGAAATTACGCGGAGTGACGCATGCGGGTATAATTAGCACACCAGAGAGATTGTTGAGTAATTCATTGTGACCGCGTATTCGATCGCATCGTTTCCAAAAAATTTTGCTCAATTTCGAGACGAAATAATATGCTCAAAAATTTTACCTACATCTCGTTAGAAAGAATATGAAAATGTATCGAAATCGACGGAAATGTTAATTACTCTTTTCTCTTACCCGTGTCCAGTAAATTAGATTTTCTAATTTATCGATCGATCTTTAGCTGGATAGATATACGCATAACACCATATGCACGCGATAGCCACTTTAAATATTCCGTAGCTATCAGCAAGCGTTATGATGCCTAGCCAGCGAATAGTTTGAGAATCGATCATCGAATCCATCCGGGAGAGCACACACGAGCACATGCCGGCAAATTTTAACCAACGTATGTATCTTTTTTTGTCGAATTTTTTTTTTCATCTTCATCGATATATTGCGAATTTTGGCGCAAAAAATAAAAATAAACGATATCGAAGTTTTTTCACATCACATCATCGTAACATTTATAAAAAGGATAAGTGGAGATTCGTTTTTTTGAAGCTGATAAGATTCACATTCAAATAATCAGATTTCATCCAATTAATTTCGTTCAGATATTCAATTCGAATATTTTACAATATTTAAAAATAACTTTGCTACCATAACATCTAATGCTCGATGAATTAATTCTTCTATCGTTTCAAATTCAATGTAACGCGTAAAATTTCTAATTAGATTACACAGATAGTTCAGATAATAGAAGCTAGGCTTTCGAGCAATCAGCCACAATATATAAAATTTCCATATAAATGGAATTCGTATCCACTCGTATCTCGATGGAGCAAAAATTTATTTTCCACATTTCTCGTATTTTTCTTCCACACAAAAAAAAAAAAAAATCTCTCAAACTTCTTCTTCTGATTATCCGACAATTAATATCACCTTCCACACACGTTGAAAATCAAAAATTACCTCAACTTATAATCCTCGAATCTTTCTTCCCACTCCCTTTAAACTTCCTCCCAGCCTTACCAACACCTTACCCTCCCCTTCCTTCCCCTCTCATCGTGAAAGCTCGATGATCGATGTAACGAGAGTTTCTTTCCTCTCTTTCGAATAGCGAAAGGAATAGAAAGAAGAAGGAAGAGGAATCCGTGGTGGATTATTAGGCTCGATATCGATTCAAGGGCCGGTTAGAGTATCAGCTGTCGGTTGATTCGAGGGAAAGCTATGAAGAAACGGGAACAGGCGATCGGTAGCTCGAAATCGATTTGTTCGGGTGGGGGGAGGAGGGGGGGCAGGAGTAACGTTATTTGCGCGATTAGAGTCGTCGAGGGTTGGATGTCGGACAGAGAGAGAGAGATAGAGATAGAGGGGGGTGAATTCTGAAATCCTCGCTCGCGGAGGAGGGTAAATGTGCTTATTCTGCTTGAAAGGGGCGACGCGTGGAAATAAATCTAACGGGGTCGAAGTGACGATAATATCTAGCTTCCCCGAAGGCATCGCTCCATTAACCGATATCGTAACAGTGCCCCCTCCCTCTTCTTTCGACGAGGTTCTTTGGATAGAGTTATTCCTTCCGAAATACGAAGCGGATTCGACGCGTGGACGATTAAAAGAAGAGGTGGTTGGACGTGACAGGAAGAGGTGCAGAGATAATAACAAGTTGGTGAGAGGTGGTTATTGGGCTCGACGAGGATCACTGAACTTCCAAGAAGCGAGAGTTTGATCTATATTTTCTCGCGTAAGAAGATCTCTCGAATAATTAAAAAAGGGAAACTTTTAATGCGATATTTTTCCTTCTTTGTTTTTCATCTTGTTCTAGGTTAGCAGAGTTGGATGTTTTAATTTTTAACTACTTGAAAAAGTAACTAAGGTTAAAAAAAATTTCGAATAAAGTAGTTTAATCGCTACTAATCGCGATTATTATTACGTTTTGAACGATAAATTATCGAAGTAAACTTATTCGTAACTTCAACTATTACATTTTCTTCGTCGTTGGAGGTTAGAAATTTGTTGATGGAATTTCCTTTGCACGTTCCTCTGAACATGATGGATATCATAGAGAACAGTAGTTATTCTCTAAAGATCATTTATACAATCTTCTGTGTTTTTTAATGTATATTTTCTATCAAGTTTATATTTAGAATTGATCATAATATCATTGATACATCATTGTATTTTAAATAACAAGACATATTTTCGAATATTCGAAATATTTTAATGTTGTTTAAAATATTTCCTAAATTTTCCACTTAAAGTTTCTCTAAATATCCTGTATACTCAGTTTTATCGCGTTTAGAATTTATCTTCGAAAATTTATTCAACACTCTTTAAACAATACGCGACATATTTTCTACCGCAACGATAATTAAACGCATTTTAATGGGAAAATCCCCCAGATATAATAATAATAACAATAATAATAATCGGACGTTAATTATCATCCTTCTTATCTGAGCCACCCATGAAAATTAACCGCGTTTATCCGCCACCGGCAAAGACGCATCGCCTGCACATGTATCAAAAGCGTGTTATGAATTCACTATTTCGCGCGTGTAATTTCCAGCGGAAATTAGTAGCCGCCAGGCGCAACGGTTTTTCTCTATCGTCGACGATTCGAGAAACGAAGAACGCGAAGCGCAACCTGTCGCCATTCGAGGTAAATTAACACGCGTGCTTTCTGTGCCGTTGTGTATAATTTGTAATTTTCAGAATTGCACGCCCACGCCACCGCGCTCGATAAACCGTGGCGTGATTCTCGTCGATCGCGCCTCGAAGTCTGATGATGGCTGAATTGCGGATTTTTATGCAGGTAAACGAGTTATTTGAAATACGTGTAAATCGTATAATATACGATTGCGAAATATTTTACGTGGAAATTTATAATGATAATGATCAATAAAATCGTAAATGCAAATTTTTATAGAGTATTATTATACAAAACTGTATAGTATAATATAGTATAGTACATGTAATATAATATATAATATATAGTATAGTATAATATAGTATAATATTTTGCGAAATATCTATATAAATTTATCCATTAATGTGATCATAAGATGCATTAATAATGGATCTAGTTGTTTTTTCGGTTACCATCGTTTAGCGAAAAACGTCACTATTGTTCAAAGGACAAATTTAATGATAATAGATATTACGTGTAACTTTTGCAAATCGAGAAGAAAGTTTTAAAATAATCGATAATAACGTAAGACCGTTAATAATTCATCGTTTTACATTACAGAAATACTTCAAAGAAGATTGACGTCAAGAAACGTCAAGAAACACGTCAATACACGTCACACTGAGCAGAAAGCAACTAGTATATCACGTATATGTGACAAGAGCAACTGATGAACGATCGTGTGAAGAGGAATTGATGAAC
>NW_006263619.1:648623-649024 GCF_000469605.1 Apis dorsata | reverse complement strand
GAAAATATTATTTTCGAAGTTTTCAATTCGAAAGTAAGTATATTTAAAAGTTAATTTTTATTAATCCTTTTCCTTTTAAAAACTCTACTAGTATACAATAGAATACTAGTATACAATAGTGAAGAATAATTGTGTTTCATGTAATTCCATTCATTTTATTGAGATTTTTCTCTAAGGCTCTCTAAAATTTTTAGATTGTTATGTATGGGAAAATAGTATTTTTAAATTTGTACTACGCAATGTATTTAGTTAATGGATAATAACTATAAAAAGTTGTAGGCTTAGATGAGAATATTTTAAGATATAATTTTCTTCTTGAGAATCGTATTCGAAGATTAGGATGATGTTTCTTCTTAATAATCGAAATTATCTTTATCAATTATGATATTTTTTAAGTTTAA
>NW_006263619.1:645522-648534 GCF_000469605.1 Apis dorsata | reverse complement strand
CCACTAAGATTGTGGAAATATTTGTACGTGTGTTCCTGAATCATCTCACTTTGGCCAAGACAAGCTAACGGCGGCAGTCATAAAAGAAAAGAATTTCTGCACTGAATTTTTTTANTTTAAATTTTAAATATCAGTTTTTTATATTTTCATGACAATGAATATATAAAATATTGATATACATATGAAGTATGTGTTATGTTTTATATAGTGTTGTATAGTATTTGTTATTTGTAGTTATTTGTAGTTTTGTTATATAGAATTATATACAATTATATTATGTTATAATTTAATTTTCGAGTGTAATTTATAGTATAAGTTTTGCTTATAACTACTTTTATTATTTGTTTTGCAAACTATTTATGATTGACTGTTTTGCGAAGCTTATATAAAGAAGTATTTATGAGGAATGTTTTTTTGTATTTTTAGTTATTAATTTATGAAAATATATAAAAATTAGTAGCATTTAAATCGGAATATGAATTGAAATGTATATTATAATTTTTTCTCTAGTATTCTTTTTATATTTATAATATATTATTGTAGCTTATTGCTGTATTCTACAAAAAATGAGGTTTTTTTTATAATGTGTATGTCTTTTTTTTCTTTTTCTTTTTGATGATAAAATGGATATAATTTCTGTGTTAATTCTAGTAAATCATAGATGGCGTAACAAATATTGTTTTTTCGTCGATATTTGAGAACATAAGACGCGGAATTAATATATAATCTCTATATACATATAATAGACAACAAAGCTACGATAACATATTATAAATATAAAAAGAAAACTAGAAAAATTGTAATATATATTTTAATTCTAATTCCAATTTAAATGCTACTAATTTTTATTTAATTTAACAACTAAAAATATGATTTACTACAAAAGATACATAGTCTCTTAGAATGTCGTTTCTTTTCATAGTTAGTTTTGTTAAGTTAAGATGTCACTAGTAGTATAGATACATCTGCGCCATCTAGTAAAGTTTAAAACTAATGACTAAACATATGAGTTTATCTCCAGTGTTGACCGTTTTTGGATATACGGTTAGAGTATACGGAAAATCGTTGATTTCGATTAATTTTTATACTAAATAATTTAAAATGTCAGAAGTTTCGATGACAGAAACGCCACATTTACAAAAAATAGATTTAACAACTTTAAATCTTCAACAACTTACAATGTTAAAACAGCAATTAGATCAAGAACTCGGTGTTTTTCAAGATTCATTGCAAACATTAAAAATTGCTCAAAGTAAGTTTCAAGAATCAGGTTCATGTCTTGAAAAAATTAGCCCATCTTTGGAAGGTAAGTTTAATTAATTTTGTATTATATAAATTTTAATATAAAAATTATATAAATTCTAATGTTTAATTTTTTAATATTTTCTTAGAGGTTAGAAAATGTGAATCTTTAATTATATTATATTAATAAAATTGTTGAATTTCTTTTAAGGAAACGAAATTCTTGTGCCATTGACTGGCTCGATGTACGTAGTTGGAAAACTAGTAGAAACTGATAATGTTCTAATTGATATTGGAACTGGTTATTATGCTCAAAAAAAAGTTATAGATGCAAAGGATTACTTTGATAGAAGAGTAGCTTATGTTACCGAACAAATGGAAAAAATTCAACAATTGGGCCTTGAGAAAAGTAAAGTTAGAGA
Source organism: Apis dorsata (assembly GCF_000469605.1). Classification (NCBI taxonomy): domain Eukaryota; kingdom Metazoa; phylum Arthropoda; class Insecta; order Hymenoptera; family Apidae; genus Apis; species Apis dorsata. Next base: position 646,870 of record NW_006263619.1, on the reverse strand, counting down.
TGCAACTGTGGATGTAATAGAAATGAAACTTCAAAATCAAGTGCCGAAAGAAGATTAAGAATGAAAACACTAATGTTTCTAAATTAAATGCTCTTATGTAATTTGCTCTTTATTTGTACAAATTTGTATTGGTATTGTCATTAAATTACATTGTTCTGTACATTTTTTGTTAGGTAATAATTATTTTGAGAATTTTAAAGGAAGATTAAATTTAATAATAATAAGATGCTTTAAATTTTATTTTATATTATCCATTTTTTTATATATATACATATATTATTTATTAAATATAACAAATTTTATGCATATACACATTTTTATCAATAATATATAATTTTATATTTAAAGTACAAACTAATATTGCTTAATAATAATATAATCAGGAATATTTAATAAGGAAAAAATGGAATAGAAATAATTTTAAGGAAGAGAAAAACGAAAATAACAGAGGTGAATTATTTATTTGTTTTTCACTTAAGTAAAACTTTATTCACAAACAATAACAACTTTTACCTATAAACGTGAGATGATATATTCTGGCAGCTATATTTTACGGAAGATTTTTTAAATGTATCAAAATCATTGTTAGAGGATAGAAAACATGGTATAATAGTATTGAAATAAATTTTCGAACACTTTGGCGCGACACTTTGTCAATCTAATACATAATATTATGACATGTTATTTAGATTATAAATTTGTCTCGTTCCAATGAGACAGCGCAGGTCGCAATTTCACGTAGATAATTAGCTAATTTTTTTATCCTATTTACACGAATAACATACGGTCGATATTTATATTAACCAAAAAATTTGTCGTTCTTTCCTCGTCTCACTTAAGTTTTAAAATTTTACAAACAATTTGCCCTCTCCATTTCAATACAGTCATATGCATATTGGGTGAATAACAGGTTCATCGTTGTTATCTGAAGTGGCGTAGTAACAGAGCAGTTGAGGCAATAAACCATTTTTCAAATGAAGTTTGTGTGAATTGCGTTGATGCATGCCCTGAAATTAGAAAAACAATATATATAAATTCATATATCATGTAACGATACGTAATAAGAATAATTATAAAGATTTAATTTTGATATAATATTCAATATCATAATTACTGGCGCGAATAAATTTTTTTTTATAATTAATAATGTTTCAGATTATTATAAATCGGATTAGATAGATTTTATATTTTTATTTTTACTTGTTTATGAATTTATATTTATTTATTAACATTTTCAGAGAAATAGAATTATACGATTATATTAACAAAATATGATTCATCAAAAATTTGAAATAAATTACATTTTGATTTTTTAATTTTTTAAAATCATATTTTGACATTTTTTTCA
>NW_006263619.1:638558-645301 GCF_000469605.1 Apis dorsata | reverse complement strand
AAAAAAAAAAAAAGAAATCATAAGAAAATTTTCGATATTATTCAATATTTTGATGTATGTAAATATAATTAATTAAATATAATATAATGTAAATATAATATAATTAATTTTTTCAATACAATATAAATAATATTTTTTTACGTATTTTTACTAAGTTTTTAATTTTTTTTACAAATCATTCAATAAAAGTTAATTTTTATTTAAACAGAAAACAATCATTATTAAATTTAAAAAAAAATAAAATGTACTTATTATGATAAATAATTAAATTGTTGTTTATCAATAACTATTACCGATGATGAAAATTTCTTGGTTATCGGTAAGTAATATCAATAATGGTAATTTTTTTCGACTACCGATAACTATTATCGATGGGGGAATATTATTTTGAATATTATTTTATATTATATTTATTATCGATAGCGAAAAACCTTTTTATATTTGATTATTGTTGATTTTATGCGAAATCAAATTTTTATACGAATTTTTAAAAAGTAGGGTTTGAATGGATATTTGTTTCATACTTCAAAATATTCATTATTTCAAATATCAGTGTTAATTAAATAATATAATTTAATAATAATTAGATATTTTGCATTTCTTATTATGTTATGCATTTGTGTTGTACTGTACTGTACATTTTTGTACATTTTTGTACTTTCAAATTTTGTATAAATGCATGAATATTCGCACTTTACTGATGATTAATATTTATTAATAATATTAATAATATAAAAATAATTATGAAATTATACTTTATCGAGAAGAAAAGAAAAAAAATTATAAAACAAAAAATAGAATAAAAGATATAGTTTAATATTTATGTAGAGAAAATTTTTTCGTATTGAATTCGTAAATTCGTATTTAAAATTTATCCATCACTCTTTATATTAGATAATTTGTATCTTCTGGAATGCATGCATTGCCAAAGAAAGAATTTCAGAATTACTTTCTGTCTACCTTTTGTCTATCTCCAAATTTGTTAAGTTTCATTTTAATTAATATCATTCGGAATTGCAGTCAAGCAAAGATATTTTTATATCATAAATTATAAAATTTGTTATAACAATTATAGTCATTGATTTCATCATAGAAATAATTCTATTAATTAACACTGAATATACGTGATGTGAACGTATATTTTATAAAAATTTTCTGATCTATGATGTCGGATGATCGCGTCATGTTTTCCCAAATGTAAAAGATGTAAAAGGTTTTCTGCATATCCGGCTTTTCTTTTGCATACGCGTTCAATACAAATGTTATCATCAATATGCACAGCTGTTTTGAATTTCGTTGTCGTTTTTTGCTTTACAACTGTTTCTTTATTTCTGAAAAATCAATATCCACCATTGGATATTTTCTTTGATTTTTGTCGCATACTAGCTATTACAATTTACAATAGTCGTTATTGGCAAAAATAAAAAGATATATTTTTGTGTACATCTCGAATGTCTGAACAGCACAATGCTTGTATCCGATTATCAAAAGAGACTATTGTGCATATTATGAATGATCAGCTGAAAAGAGATTTAGAAGATGTACCAATATAAGAAGATTCTCGGGTTCCTAATACTGATGCCAGACGTGGCCGTTCCTCGATCAAAATAACATCGGCTTGTTTTTTATACAAATGAAAGACATTAGCATTGCAAACAATATGTAATCTTCCGTTGTTAAAGCTATCTTGTATAGTCTCGAAATCCAATCCTGCGATAGTCATCAATTGCTGATTGTCACCAAACTTGTCCGTAATGTTCATCATGAAGCTGGAATTTACCTGAAATATAAAATTTTATTTATAAAATGTGAAATGCAAATAATAAAAAAGAATTATGTATCTTTTCATCGTATTTCACTTCATATTGATAATAAAATCAAGTATAAAATTAATTGAGCGTTATATATAATATGTTTTAAATGTATATGTAATTATTCGTAAAATAATTATATGTACATTTAAGTAATTCAATACATAATACATAATATTAGTATTAATTCTATCTCGCGATTATATTTATTTTTAATAGAATTAATTTAATTTATAAAAATTTAATAATGTTTAGATGAATTTTACATTGAAATAATATTAAATGCAGGTATAGAGTAATTATATCAAATAATAATTATCGAAAAGACTTAGTGTGTTTTTTTCTGAAGTTTAAAATAATTAAGCTTAGATTATTATAAATATTATTATATATACATAAAATATTTTTCTTATTATCATATTTTTTTTTTTTTCAATAAAATAAAATTTGTAGAATGAAAGATATATAAATATGACGTAGGAAATGTAAATTAGGAAAACATTATTAAAACATGCATATATTATTGCTGGAACGCGAAAAGAAAGAAAAATAAACAGGATAGGATTTAATACTATACATAAGTATGTAACAGTACTTGCTGCTTTTCGATTATACCATAGACATTATTATGATCTTTTTTAAAGAGACTATGAATATTTTATGGTATATTCTTTTACAAGTATAATATTTAGCGGATTGTTAGGAAATCCGTAAATAATTTCAAATTGTTACTTTGTATCGAATAAAAGTTAGAAAATGACTAAACTAAGAATAATTTTTTCAGTGACTTTCGACACTTATAACGGTATTATTATATTCGATATAAATCACATTCCATATATTTTCTTAATATTTTTTTTTTTTTTTTTATTATAATTATGTTAATGCTTACATACATTTAATTGACCTCAATCATATAATAAAAGGTAAAAAATTATACGTGAAATTTGATGATTTTGATTTTTATGCATTTTTTAATTTTGTGTGTATAGAATATTTATTATTAAATAGAATATTTATTAGAAAATAATATTAAAAGATAATATAAATGCTTTATGTTTTGAGAGAATAATGAATTTTTAAATTTTTATATTCCATTTAATTATTTTTTTGATAGAATTATTCGAAATTTGCAGAATTTGCATTGAATATAGATTTTTATGTAATTTTTAAGTAGAATAATAATATTATATTATTTAGATAGAAACAATAATCTTTTTTATTTCTTTTTATTATTCAATCATAATAAAGTTATTCGAATAAATTATAGGTATTTAGATGAAAAAAGCTTATGAAAAGTATAGATCTAAATTTATAAATAATCATCAATTTTTGGTGAACAAATTATGTTATTAATGATATATACATTTCGAATATTTGTTTGAATTTAATTATAAACAATTAACAATAATTTGTTCACATTTACGTCGCAGTTCTTTTGTTATTTATGAAACTAAGAATTTTTTCGCATTTTTCATCTTGACAATTTTTATTTAATAATTATATATTTATATGCGGAAATTTTAAATTTAAAATTTGAAGTTTATTTTTCTCATTTTTCAATTATCATTGACATATCGTAAATTTATGAGAACAGCAAATATCAGACCGAAATTACATGATTGGAGGCCGGTATTTCAAATTAAAGACATATGTGATTTACATTGATACAGGTAAGATGAGTTGTTATCTGTACGCGGAAAAAATATTTAAGATGCATATAAAATTCAGTTACAATTATTTATCATTTTTCTTACACGTTCATTTGTATTTATAGTATTCCAAAAAGATTTTAAAATTGAAGAACTTACTACGGTAAATTATTTGTGAAAAATATAAAAAATATTTCAAAAGATTTTCAAGAATCTTAGATTTTATTATTTTAATTATTTATTTCTTCCTTTTATGAATAATTATTTAATTTAAATTTATTAATTTTTATCTAGTAATTATTACATCTAATAGTTTTATTTAATATCATTTGATTCATTTAATTAGACTAATAAAATTCGTATAGGATATATAATAATATATAATAATAAAATATAACATAAATACATAGCAAAAGTAACTTATTGATTCAAGTAACAATGGCAGCTTATCAACCCATAAAAGTTTTTATATTAATAAACCCACCTGTACTCCATTCACAGTCCATGTCACATTCGCCGGAGGATTTCCCGAAGGAACGGTGCAATTTGCACGCACCGTGTCTCCTACCGCGTAGCGTATCTTTTCGGCTCTAATTTGAGGATCCCCTTTTGGTAAATCTGAAATTCATTGAATTATTTAATAACAAAAAAATCTTATTTGATAATTATCTTCTATAATAATTATAATATATCCTCGATCAAAATATCAAACTTCATTAGCGTATAGGACATCGATAAACTAACAATGAGAAAAAATATATTCGTTAAATATTTGCTTCTTATAAATAAATAATTTGTTTTTTAAAATAACAAGTTATATTCACCTAATTTCAAGTTTTAAATAAATGTAACGAATATTATATCAATGATACATTTACTCATGTTTATAAAATTGCACCGATTATTATTATTATTATTATTATTATTATTAACAGAACATATACATTGTTGGAATATCTTTCGATACATCGTTCGATCCGATTTACTTTTTCCCTTTTTTCCATCATCCTCGTACATTTCAAGAACGGATAGGAAGTCTATTGTTGAACGATTTTCGCCGAAGCTACGCTACATCGAGGTATTCCGAATACGTAACACGTCATTGTACATCTCGAGGGATCATTATGCCGTCCACAGAAGGCAGTCAATTTCCTGGTACCGGTAGCGAACTGTCAAAGAATTGTCTCACTTCGGCTCGAATGACTTCCGCCTGAGTATCTCCAAGTCCCTCGTCTCTCTCCTCTCGCATACTCTCAAGGACACGATCGGCCGAAGATTACCATTTTGAACTTGTTTGGTAATGTTGTGGATGCGAGACGATCATCCTGTCTCGTGAGAATGGAGAAAAGGAAGAAAAGTGGAAGAGAGAAAGAGAGAGAGAGAGAGAGAGAGAAAGGGAGGAAGGTTTGAGGGATACAAGGCGAGATTCGAAGGCTCGATCCAGTATCGAGCTTTTACGAGCGATCCGTGATCGGAAAGGAGAGGCAATCACCTCGTCTCTTCAAAGAGGAATCGCTACCGTGGTTGTGGCGTCGTTAAGTCGACGTTCAACGAGGATGCGAGACGGTGGGAACGAGGCACGATATTCTATCCTTTTCTCGTATCTTTTTTCTCCTTTTTATTTTTCTCTTCTCTTGCCTCTTCTCCTTTTCTATGTCTCGATTCGTCACTCTCTCCTTCTCGAATCGTGCACGTTTCAATTAACCGCAGTAGCTCATCGTGTGGAATGATCAATGGGGAAATAACTGGCAAGAGTCGAAGATGACATCGGCGTCGATTCGATGAAAGGAAAAGGAAGAAAAAGAAAGAAAAAAATAATGGGTCACGATCCGGTTCTTCTTGGACTTGTCACAGGTATTTGAATATGCTTCGTGCGTTCTCGTTCAATGTTTTTTTTTTTTTTTTTTCATTGAAAGTTAATAGTGCGTATTAAAGGATCAATTCGCGCGAGGAAAGTAGGTGAAATGATATTGAAAAGAAGCGAGCGAGGTTATGTTTATTAGAATGGGGCTGTTAATTAACAGTAACTCGGTTAAGAGAGCCGTGAAAGATGGATGATTAAATGAAAAGAAGCGTATTCGGTGATTTAATGAGACCGATTCGTCGTTCTCGATTTTATTACTTGGACGGTTTTTGTTCCGCGTTTAAAGTTGTTTTTAATTTCACTCGGAACGGTTTTTATTTTTACAGGAAAAAAGACTGGAGATCGGTAAATAAGTAAAGGAAACAAATGGATATTTGATAATTGTATTGCATCATCGTACTATTTATCTTATCTAGTGGTAAAATGAGAAAAAAATATTATAGATTTATTTAACTAATGTTGATATGGATTAGGTAAGGATATAAAAATATTAAATGAGCCAGGAAACGCTTAATGATCTAACCCTTAAGAAGCGATGATTTATATATATAATTCGTATTCCAAGGAGAACTTCATTTTACATATTTTTTAGGAATATTAAACGAGCACTAATGTTGCACTGTTTTACTATTTCTTAATGTTCCTTACGAACAAATTATCCCCCTTGGCTGCATTATTTATATCACGCGTAAGCAGATACCGTGGATATCGGAGGCTGTTAATGCCTTTTCACAGCCTTAGTGTGAATATATTTTTATTTGCTAAATGACTTCATAATTGCGAGTTTGCATACTAATGAAGAAATAACTCATTATTATATTTTTTCATTCACTTGCTCGAAGAAAAAGCAGAAAATTATATTAACTTTAAATCTATTTATTATAAGTATACAGTATAAAATAATTAGTTTTTCTTTTTTTTTAACTTAAATAGCATTCAACGAGGTAAATAAATTTTAGATAAACGGTCACGTAATTATTACTAATTATTACTAAAATTATTATAAAATTCGATTTAGTTGTTTATTAACGTTTGATGATTTAACAGGATAATAATGATAGTAATATTTAACAGGATAATAAATCTTAAATAATTGATTATCTAATTATAAAATTATTAGAAACCATTTAATTTTTATTGTTTCTTAACATAAATGAAATATTATGATACTTACTAGCAACATATAAGTAAGCGGCGACCGTTATAGTAGTAAACGATGGGGAATCGCCAGAAACTTCACAGCGATATTTTCCAGTGTGGCTTGGTTGCAAGTCCCTTAAAACTACGCGATGAGCATCACTTTGATTTAACTGTAACGTAATTAAAAGTAACATTAACGAAAATTAATTAACTACAAAAACTAGAGAGAATCGCAATAATAATGGATAATTGAAGAAAAAAAGAAAAAGAAACAGT